>NC_085140.1:195483801-195694534 GCF_024139115.2 Armigeres subalbatus | reverse complement strand
AGTAGTTACGTATTGCTAAACCACCCATTTCTGGCTCCTGGCTGCCAAAATTCTCCCAAGCTATCTGGCGTTGTCAACGACCATACCATGTTGAAACACTCCAGTTTCGTCCGGATCACTGAAGTTGCTGAACATCGGGCGCGATTAGCCTTAGGTGACTGCTAAACGTCGTGTCACGGCCTTTTATCTTTTTATGCTTTTAACGATGGAATCGAACTCAGACAGAATTTTGAAATCAACTATAAAATGTGATAATTTGCGAAAATAACCTCCAAATTATGTTTTTTGTGGATGAAACATTGTTTCATTTGGCATTTTTATTGAATCTGAAAGATGGATTCGAACTCAGAACGCTGTATTGATTTAGTTATGTATTAAAAGTGTCACTCAATCAATCAGATTCGATTGGCGGAAACCACTCCACTTGGCTCCCTGGCCAGTACAAAAACTCCTCCTAAGCTGTTGTCTGGCGTTGTTAACGATCATACCATGTTGAAAAACACCAGTTCTCGTCCGATCACTGGAAGTTGCTAAACATCGGGCGCGATTAGTACTTAGATGGGTGACCGCTTGGGAACGTCGCGCGTCGTTGGCCTTTTGTCTTTTTATGCTTTTTAACGATGGAATCGAACTTGGGACAGAATTTTGAATCAATCATAAAATGTGATAAATTTGCGAAAAATCACCCAATTAGGGTTTTGTGGATGAAACATTATTTGGCGTTTTTATTGAATCTGAAGATAGATTCGAACTCAGAACGCTGTATTACTTAGTTTTCATGTATTAAAAGTGTCACTCAATCAATCAGGATTCGATTTTCATGGAAACCACCCACTTTGGCCCTGGGCTGCTAAAACTCCCTCCTGCTGTCTGGCGTTGTCAACGATCATACCATGTTGAAACACCAGTTCTCGTCCGATCACTGAAGTTAAGCAACATCGGGCGCGATTAGTACTTAGATGGTGACCGCTTGGGGAACGTCGCGTGCCGTTGGCCTTTTTGTCTTTTTTTTATGCTTTTAACGATGGAATCGAACTTGGGACAGAATTTTGAATCAATCATAAAATGTGATAATTTGGTGAAAAATCACCTCCAAATTATAAGCTTTTTTGTGATGAAACATTACTTCATTTGGCATTTATTAACCTGAAAGATGGATTCGAACTCAGAACGCTGTATTGATTTAGTTTCTCATGTATTAAAGTGTCACTCAATCAATCAGATTCGATTTTCATGGAAACCAATTCCACTTCACTTGGCTTTCAGCATAAAACTCCTCCTAGTTGCTCCGGCGTTGTCAACGATCATACCTTACGTTGAAAACACCAGCTCGTCCGATCACTGGAACTTAAGCAACATCAAGCGCGATTATAATTTTAGATGGGTGACCGCTTGGGAACGCGTCGCGTGTCGTTGGCCTTTTTGTCTTTTTATGCTTTTAACGATGGATTGAACTGGGACAGAATTTTGAATCAATCAAATAAATGTGATAAATTTGCGAAAATCGCCTCCAAGTTATAAGGTTTTTGTGGATAAAACATTGTTTTATTTGATTTTATTGCATTCAGATGCATTAAACTCAGAACGTTGTATTGATTTAATTTTTCATGGCAAAAAGTGCGTCACTCAATCAATCAGGATTCGATTTTCATGGAAACTACACCCACGGCCCTGGCCAGCATAAACTCCTCCCGTTGTCTGGCGTTGTCAACGATCATACCATGTTGAAAAACACCAGTTCTCGTCCGATCACCGAAGTTAAGCAAACATCGGGCGCGATTATACTTAGATGGGTGACCGCTTGGGAACGTCGCGTGTCGTTGGCCTTTGTCTTTTTTTTATGCTTAACGATGGAACTGAACTTGGGACAGAATTTTGAATCAATCATAAAATGATAAATTTGCGAAAATCACCTCCAAATTATGTTTTTGTGGATGAAACATTGTTTTCATTTGGCATTTTTATTGAATCTGGAAAGATGGATCGAACTCAGAACGCTGTATTGATTTACTATGTACAGTGTCACTCAATCAATCAGATTCGATTATGGAACCACCCACCTGGCCCTGGCTGCCAGCATAAAACTCCTCCCAAGCTGTCTTTGGCGTTGTCAACGATCATGTACCATGTTGAAAACACCAGTTCTCGTCCGATCACTGAACTTAAGCAAACATCGGGCGCGATTAAATTTAGATGGTGACCGCTGGGAACGTCGCGTGTCGTTGGCCTTTTTGTCTTTTTTGCTTTTAGCGATGGAATCGAACTTGACAGAATTTTGAATCAAACATAAAATGTGATAAATTTAAGTGGAAATCGCCTGCTATGTTTTCTGTAGAAGAAACATTGGTTTGCTTTAAAGAATTTTTGTTTTACTTTTTATGCTTTTAACGATGGAATCAACTTGGACAGAATTTTGAATCAATCATAAATGTGATAAATTGCGAAAAAACGCTCGTTATGTTTTTTTAGGATAAACATTGTTTTATTTATATTTTATTGCATCTGGAAGATGCATTGAACTCAGAACGTTGTATTGATTTAATTTCATGTACAAAAGTGTCACTCAATCACCGATCTGATTTTCATGGAAATCCACCCACTTGGCCCTGGCCAGCATAAAACTCCTCCCGTTAACCGGCAAATTGACTATACCATGTTGAAACACCAGTTCTTTTGTCCATCACTGAAGTTGCTAAACATCATGATTAGTACTTAGATGCGACTGCATGGGAACGTCGCAATGTTGGCCTTTTTGTCTTTTTTATGCTTTTTAACGATGGAATCGAACTTGGGATGAATTTGAATCAATCATAAAATGTGATAAATTTGCGAAATCACCCCAAATTATAAGCTTTTTGTGGATGAAACATTGTTTCATTGGCATTTTTATTGAATCTGAAAGATGCACTGAACTCAGAACGCCATTGATTTAGTTTTCATGTATTAAAAGTGTCACTCAATCAATCAGATTCGATTTCAACACTATCGCTGTCCGATCACTGAAGGCTAAACATCGGGCGCGATTAGTACTTAGGATGGGTGACCGCTTGGGAACGTCGCGTGTCGTTGGCCTTTGTCTTTATGCTTTTTAACGATGGACCGAACTTGGGACAGAATTTTGAATCAATCATAAAATGTGATAAATTTGCGAAAATCACCTCCAAATTAGGCGGTTTTTGTGGATGAACATTTTATTTGGCGTTTTTATTGAATCTGGAAGATAGATTCGAACTCAGAACGCTGTATTGATTTAGTTTCATGTATTAAAAAGTGTCACCAACTCAATCAGATTCGATTTTCATGGAAACCACCCACTGCCCCTGGCCAGCATAAAACCTCCCGTTGTCTGGCGTTGTCAACGATCATACCATGTTGAAAACACCAGTTCGTCCGATCAATAGTTGCTAAACACGGCGCGATTAGTACTTAGATGGGTGACCGCTTGGGGAACGTCGCGTCGTTGGCCTTTTGTCTTTATGCTTTTTAAACGATGGAATCGAACTTGGGACAGAATTTTGAATCAATCATAAATGCAGTTCTGCGAAAATCAATTCAAATTAGGTTTTTTGTGGATGAAACATCATTTCACGGCATTTTTATTGAATCTGGAAAGATGGATTCGAACTCAGAACGCGTGTATTGATTTAGTTTCATGTATGCGCAATACTCAATCAATCAGATTCGATTTTCATGGAAACCACCACGGCCCTGGCCAGCATAAAACTCCCTCCCAAGCTGTCTGGCGTTGTCAACGATCATACCATGTTGAAAAACACCAGTTCTCGTCCGATCACTGAAGTTAAGCAACATCGGCGCATTAGTACTTTAGATGGGTGACCGCTTGGGAACGTCGCGTGTCGTTGGCCTTTTGTCTTTTTTATGCTTTTTAACGATGGAATCGAACTTGGGAGCAGAATTTTGAATCAATCATAAAATGTGATAAATTTGCGAAAAATCACCTCCAAATTATGTTTTTTGTGGATGAAACATTGTTTTATTTGGCATTTTTATTGAATCTGAAAGATGGATTCGAACTCAGAACGCTGTATTGATTTAGTTTTCATGTATTAAAAAGTGTCACTCAATCAATCAGATTCGATTTCATGGAAACCACCCACTTGGTCCTGGCCAGCATAAAACTCCCTCCCAAGCTGTCTGGCGTTGTCAACGATCATACCATGTTGAAAACACCAGTTCTCGTCCGATCACTGAAGTTAAGCAACATCGGGCGCGATTAGTACTTAGATGGGTGACCGCTTGGGAACGTCGCGTGTCGTTGGCCTTTTGTTTTCTTTTTATGCTTTTTAACGATGGAATCGAACTTGGGACAGAATTTTGAATCAATCATAAAATGTGATAAATTTGCGAAAATCGCCTCCAAGTTATGTTTTTTGTGGATGAAACATTGTTCTATTTGGCATTTTATTGAATCTGAAAGATGGATTCGAACTCAGAACGCTGTATTGATTTAGTTTTCATGTATTAAAAAGTGTCACTCAATCCGCCAGCTTCGATTTTCATGGAAACCACCCACTTCCCCCTGGCCAGCATAAACTCCCTCCCAAGCTGTCTGGCGTTGTCAACGATCACACCATGTTGAAAACACCAGTTCTCGTCCGATCACTGAAGTTAAGCAAACATCGGGCGCGATTAGTACTTAGATGGGTGACCGCTTGGGAACGTCGCGTGTCGTTGGCCTTTTTGTCTTTTTATGCTTTTTAACGATGGAATCTAACTTGGACAGAATTTTGAATCAATCATAAAATGTGATAAATTTGTGAAAATCGCTAAGTTATGTTTATTGTAGGATAAAACATTGTTTTATTTGGCATTTTGTTTTATTTTTTATGCTTTTTAACGATGGAATCGAACTTGGGACAGAATTTTGAATCAATCATAAATGTGATAAATTTGCGAAAATCGCCTCAAATTATGTTTTTGTGGATGAAACATTGTTCTATTTGGCATTTTTATTGAATCTGGAAGATGGATTCGAACTCAGAACGCTGTATTGATTTTGTTTTCATGTATTAAAAGTGTCACCAATCAATCAATCAGATTCGATTTTCATGGAAACCACCCACTTGGCCCTGGCCAGCATAAAACTCCTCCCAAGCTGTCTGGCGTTGTCAACGATCATACCATGTTGAAACACCAGTTCTCGTCCGATCACTGAAGTTAAGCAACATCGGGCGCGATTAGTATTTAGATGGGTGACCGCTTGGGAAACGTCGCGTGTCGTTGGCCTTTTTGTCTTTTTTTATGCTTTTTAACGATGGAATCGAACTTGGGACAGAATTTTGAATCAATCACATAAATGTGATAAATTTGCGAAAATCGCTCCAAGTTATGTTTTTGTGGATGAAACATTGTTTTATTTGGCATTTTGTTGCATCTGGAAGATGGATTCGAACTCAGAACGTTGTATTGATTTAATTTTTCATGTATAAAAGTGTCACCAATCAATCAATCAGATTCGATTTTCATGGAAACCACCCACTTGGCCCTGGCCAGCATAAAACTCTCTCCCAAGCTGTCTGGCGTTGTCAACGATCATACCATGTTGAAAACACCAGTTCTCGTCCGATCACTGAAGTTAAGCAACATCGGGCGCGATTAGTACTTAGATGGGTGACCGCTTGGGAACGTCGCGTGTCGTTGGCCTTTTTGTCTTTTTTATGCTTTTTAACGATGGAATCGAACTTGGGACAGAATTTTGAATCAATCATAAAATGTGATAAATTTGCGAAAATCACCTCCAAATTATGTTTTTTGTGGATGAAACATTGTTTCATTTGGCATTTTTATTGAATCTGAAAGATGGATTCGAACTCAGAACGCTGTATTGATTTAGTTTTCATGTATTAAAAGTGTCACTCAATCAATCAGATTCGATTTTCATGGAAACCACCCACTTGGCCCTGGCCAGCATAAAACTCCTCCCAAGCTGTCTGGCGTTGTCAACGATCATACCATGTTGAAAACACCAGTTCTCGTCCGATCACCGAAATTTAGCAACATCAGGCGCAATTAGTACTTAGATGGGTGACCGCTTGGGAACGTCGCGTGTCGTTGGCCTTTTGTCTTTTTATGCTTTTAACGATGGAATCTAACTTGGGACAGAATTTTGAATCAATCATAAAATGTGATAAATTTGCGAAAATCGCCTCTAAGTTATGTTTATTGTAGATAAAACATTGTTTTATTTGGCATTTTTTGTTTTATTTTTTTATGCTTTTTAACGATGGAATCGAACTTGGGACAGAATTTTGAATCAATCATAAAATGTGATAAATTTGCGAAAATCGCCTCTGAGTTATGTTTTTTGTGGATGAAGATGAAACATTGTTCTATTTGGCATTTTTATAGAATCTGAAAGATGGATTCGAACTCAGAACGGTGTATTGATTTAGTTTTCATGTATAAAAAGTGTCACTCAATCAATCAGATTCGATTTTCATGGAAACCACCCACTTGGCCCTGGCCAGCATAAAACTCCTCCCAAGCTGTCTGGCGTTGTCAACGATCATACCATGTTGAAAACACCAGTTCTCGTCCGATCACTGAAGTTAAGCAACATCGGGCGCGATTGGTACTTAGATGGGTGACCGCTTGGGAACGTCGCGTGTCGTTGGCCTTTTGTCTTTTTTTTTATGATTTTTAACGATGGAATCGAACTTGGGACAGAATTTTGAATCAATCATAAAATGTGATAAATTTGCGAAAATCGCCTCTAAGTTATGTTTATTGTGGATAAAACATTGTTTTATTTGTCATTTTTTGTTTTATTTTTTTATGCTTTTTAACGATGGAATCGAACTTGGGACCGAATTTTGAATCAATCATAAAATGTGATAAATTTGCGAAAATCGCCTCTGAGTTATGTTTTTTGTGGATGAAACATTGTTTTATTTGGCCTTTTTATTGAATCTGGAAGATGGATTCAAACTCAGAACGGTGTATTGATTTAGTTTTCATGTATTAAAAGTGTCACTCAATCAATCAGATTCGATTTTCATGGAAACCACACACTTGGCCCTGGCCAGCATAAAACTCCTTCCCAAGCTGTCTGGCGTTGTCAACGATCATACCATGTTGAAAACACCAGTTCTCGTCCGATCACTGAAGTTAAGCAACATCGGGCGCGATTAGTACTTAGATGGGTGACCGCTTGGGAACGTCGCGTGTCGTTGGCCTTTTTGTCTTTTTTATGGTTTCTAACGATGGAATCGAACTTGGGACAGAATTTTGGATCAATCATAAAATGTGATAAATTTGCGAAAATCGCCTCCAAGTTATTTTTTCTGTAGAAGAAACATTGTTTTATTTAGCATTTTTGTTTTATTTTTATGCTTTTAACGATGGAATCGAACTTGGGACAGAATTTTTGAATCAATCATAAAATGTGATAAATTTGCGAAAATCACCTCCAAATTATGTTTTTGTGGATGAAACATTGTTCTATTTGGCATTTTATTGAATCTGGAAGATGGATTCGAACTCAGAACGCTGTATTGATTTAGTTTTCATGTATTAAAAGTGTCACCAATCAATCAGATTCGATTTTCATGGAAACCACCCACTTGGCCCTGGCCAGCATAAAACTCCTCCCAAGCTGTCTGGCGTTGTCAACGACCATACCATGTTGAAAACCCCAGTTCTCGTCAGATCACTGAAGTTAAGCAACATCGGGCGCGATTAGTACTTAGATGGGTGACCGCTTGGGAACGTCGCGTGTCGTTGGCCTTTTGTCTTTTTTATGCTTTTAACGATGGAATCTAACTTGGGACAGAATTTTGAATCAATCATAAAATGTGATAAATTTGCGAAAATCGCCTCTAAGTTATGTTTATTGTAGAAGAAACATTGTTTTATTTGGCATTTTTGTTTTATTTTTTATGCTTTTTAACGATGGAATCGAACTTGGGACAGAATTTTGAATCAATCATAAAATGTGATAAATTTGCGAAAATCGCCTCCAAGTTATGTTTTTGTGGATGAAGATGAAACATTGTTCTATTTGGCATTTTTATAGAATCTGAAAGATGGATTCGAACTAAGAAAGGTGTATTGATTTAGTTTTCATGTATTAAAAGTGTCACTCAATCAATCAGATTCGATTTTCATGGAAACCACCCACTTGGCCCTGGCCAGCATAAAACTCCTCCCAAGCTGTCTGGCGTTGTCAACGATCATACCATGTTGAAAACACCAGTTCTCGTCCGATCACTGAAGTTAAGCAACATCGGGCGCGATTAGTACTTAGATGGGTGACCGCTTGGGAAACGTCGCGTGTCGTTGGCCTTTTTGTCTTTTTTATGCTTTTAACGATGGAATCGAACTTGGGACAGAATTTTGAATCAATCATAAAATGTGATAAATTTGCGAAAATCGCCTCTGAGTTATGTTTTTGTGGATGAAACATTGTTTCATTTGGCATTTTTATAGAATCTGAAAGATGGATTCGAACGCAGAACGCTGTGTTGATTTACTCTTCATGTATTAAAAGTGTCACTCAATCAATCAGATTCGATTTTCATGGAAACCACCCACTTGGCCCTGGCCAGCATAAAACTCCCTCCCAAGCTGTCTGGCGTTGTCAACGATCATACCATGTTGAAAACACCAGTTCTCGTCCGATCACTGAAGTTAAGCAACATCGGGCGCGATTAGTACTTAGATGGGTGACCGCTTGGGAACGTCGCGTGTCGTTGGCCTTTTTGTCTTTTTTATGCTTTTTAACGATGGAATCGAACTTGGGACAGAATTTTGAATCAATCATAAAATGTGATAAATTTGCGAAAATCGCCTCCAAGTTATGTTTTTTGTGGATGAAACATTGTTCTATTTGGCATTTTTATAGAATCTGAAAAATGGATTCGAACTCAGAACGCTGTATTGATTTAGTTTTCATGTATTAAAAGTGTCACTCAATCAATCAGATTCGATTTTCATGGAAACCACCCACTTGGCCCTGGCCAGCATAAAACTCCCTCCCAAGCTGTCTGGCGTTGTCAACGATCATACCATGTTGAAAACACCAGTTCTCGTCCGATCACTGAAGTTAAGCAACATCGGGCGCGATTAGTACTTAGATGGGTGACCGCTTGGGAACGTCGCGTGTCGTTGGCCTTTTTGTCTTTTTTATGCTTTTATACGATGGAATCGAACTTGGGACAGAATTTTGAATCAATCATAAAATGTGATAAATTTGCGAAAATCGCCTCTGAGTTATGTTTTTGTGGATGAAGATGAAACATTGTTCTATTTGGCATTTTTATAGAATCTGAAAGATGGATTCGAACTCAGAACGATGTACTGATTTAATTTTCATGTATAAAAAGTGTCACTCAATCAATCAGATTCGATTTTCATGGAAACCACCCACTTGGCCCTGGCCAGCATAAAACTCCCTCCCAAGCTGTCTGGCGTTGTCAACGATCATACCATGTTGAAAACACCAGTTCTCGTCCGATCACTGAAGTCAAGCAACATCGGGCGCGATTAGTACTTAGATGGGTGACCGCTTGGGAACGTCGCGTGTCGTTGGCCTTTTGTCTTTTTATGCTTTTTAACGATGGAATCTAACTTGGGACAGAATTTTGATTCAATCACAAATTGTGATAAATTTGCTAAAATCGCCTCTAAGTTATGTTTATTGTAGAAGAAACATTGTTTTATTTGGCATTTTTGTTTTACTTTTTTATGCTTTTAACGATGGAATCGAACTTGGGACAGAATTTTGAATCAATCATAAAATGTGATAAATTTGCGAAAATCGCCTCTGAGTTATGTTTTTGTGGATGAAGATGAAACATTGTTCTATTTGGCATTTTATAGAATCTGAAAGATGGATTCGAACTCAGAACGGTGTACTGATTTTGTTTTCATGTATAAAAGTGTCACTCAATCAATCAGATTCGATTTTCATGGAAACCACCCACTTGGCCCTGGCCAGCATAAAACTCCTCCCAAGCTGCCTGGCGTTGTCAACGATCATACCATGTTGAAAACACCAGTTCTCGTCCGATCACTGAAGTTAAGCAACATCATGCGCGATTAGTACTTAGATGGGTGACCGCTTGGGAACGTCGCGTGTCGTTGGCCTTTTTGTCTTTTTTATGCTTTTTAACGATGGAATCGAACTTGGGACAGATTTTTTAATCAATCATAAAATGTGATAAATTTGCGAAAATCGCCTCCAAGTTATGTTTTCTGTAGAAGAAACATTGTTTTATTTAGCATTTTTTGTTTTACTTTTTTATGCTTTTTAACGATGGAATCGAACTTGGGACAGAATTTTGAATCAATCATAAAATGTGATAAATTTGCGAAAATCGCCTCCAAGTTATGTTTTTTGTGAATGAAACATTGTTCTATTTGGTCTTTTTTTAGAATCTGAAAGATGGATTCGAACTCAGAACGGTGTACTGATTTTGTTTTCATGTATAAAAAGTGTCACTCAATCAATCAGATTCGATTTTCATGGAAACCACCCACTTGGCCCTGGCCAGCATAAAACTCCCTCCCAAGCTGTCTGGCGTTGTCAACGATCATACCATGTTGAAAACACCAGTTCTCGTCCGATCACTGAAGTTAAGCAACATCGGGCGCGATTAGTACTTAGATGGGTGACCGCTTGGGAACGTCGCGTGTCGTTGGCCTTTTTGTCTTTTTTATGCTTTTAAGCGATGGAATTGAACTTGGGACAGAATTTTGAATCAATCATAAAATGTGATAAATTTGCGAAAATCGCCTCCAAGTTATGTTTTTTGTGGATGAAACATTGCTTTATTTGGCATTTTTATTGAATCTGGAAGATGGATTCGAACTCAGAACGCTGTATTGATTTAGTTTTCATGTATTAAAAGTGTCACTCAATCAATCAGATTCGATTTTCATGGAAACCACCCACTTGGCCCTGGCCAGCATAAAACTCCCTCCCAAGCTGTCTGGCGTTGTCAACGATCATACCATGTTGAAAACACCAGTTCTCGTCCGATCACTGAAGTTAAGCAACATCGGGCGCGATTAGTACTTAGATGGGTGACCGCTTGGGAACGTCGCGTGTCGTTGGCCTTTTTGTCTTTTTTATGCTTTTTAACGATGGAATCGAACTTGGGACCGAATTTTGAATCAATCATAAAATGTGATAAATTTGCGAAAATCGCCTCTGAGTTATGTTCTTTGTGGATGAAACATTGTTCTATTTGGCATTTTTATAGAATCTGAAAGATGGATTCGAACTCAGAACGGTGTACTGATTTAGTTTTCATGTATTAAAAGTGTCACTCAATCAATCAGATTCGATTTTCATGGAAACCACCCACTTGGCCCTGGCCAGCATAAAACTCCTCCCAAGCTGTCTGGCGTTGTCAACGATCATACCATGTTGAAAACACCAGTTCTCGTCCGATCACTGAAGTTAAGCAACATCGGGCGAGATTAGTACTTAGTTTTGTGACCGCGTGGGAACGTCGCATGTCGTTGGCTTTTTTGCCCGTTGATGCTCTCTAACGATGGAATCGAACTTGGGACAGAATTTTGAATCAATCATAAAATGTGATAAATTTGCGAAAATCGCCTCCAAGTTATGTTTTTGTGGATGAAGATGAAACATTGTTCTATTTGGCATTTTATAGAATCTGAAAGATGGATTCGAACTCAGAACGGTGTATTGATTTAGTTTTCATGTATAAAAAGTGTCACTCAATCAATCAGATTCGATTTTCATGGAAACCACCCACTTGGCCCTGGCCAGCATAAAACTCCTCCCAAGCTGTCTGGCGTTGTCAACGATCATACCATGTTGAAAACACCAGTTCTCGTCCGATCACGGAAGTTAAGCAACATCGGGCGCGATTAGTACTTAGATGGGTGACCGCTTGGGAACGTCGCGGGCCGTTTGCCTTTTGTCTTTTTTTTATGCTTTTTAACGATGGAATCTAACTTGGGACAGAATTTTGAATCAATCATAAAATGTGATAAATTTGCGAAAATCGCCTCTAAGTTATGTTTATTGTAGAAGAAACATTGTTTTATTTAGCATTTTTGTTTTATTTTTTATGCTTTTTAACGATGGAATCGAACTTGGGACAGAATTTTGAATCAATCATAAAATGTGATAAATTTGCGAAAATCGCCTCAAGTTATGTTTTTGTGGATGAAACATTGTTTTATTTGGCATTTTATTGAATCTGGAAGATGGATTCGAACTCAGAACGCTGTATTGATTTAGTTTTCATGTATTAAAAGTGTCACTCAATCAATCAGATTCGATTTTCATGGAAACCACCCACTTGGCCCTGGCCAGCATAAAACTCCCTCCCAAGCTGTCTGGCGTTGTCAACGATCATACCATGTTGAAAACACCAGTTCTCGTCCGATCACTGAAGTTAAGCAACATCGGGCGCGATTAGTACTTAGATGGGTGACCGCTTGGGAACGTCGCGTGTCGTTGGCCTTTTGTCTTTTTATGCTTTTAACGATGGAATCGAACTTGGGACAGAATTTTGAATCAATCATAAAATGTGATAAATTTGCGAAAATCGCCTCCAAGTTATGTTTTTGTGGATGAAACATTGTTTTATTTGGCATTTTTATTGCATCTGGAAGATGGATTCGAACTCAGAACGCTGTATTGATTTAGTTTTCATGTATTAAAAGTGTCACTCAATCAATCAGATTCGATTTTCATGGAAACCACCCACTTGGCCCTGGCCAGCATAAAACTCCCTCCCAAGCTGTCTGGCGTTGTCAACGATCATACCATGTTGAAAACACCAGTTCTCGTCCGATCACTGAAGTTAAGCAACATCGGGCGCGATTAGTACTTAGATGGGTGACCGCTTGGGAACGTCGCGTGTCGTTGGCCTTTTTGTCTTTTTTTATGCTTTTTAACGATGGAATCTAACTTGGGACAGAATTTTGAATCAATCATAAAATGTGATAAATTTGCGAAAATCGCCTCTAAGTTATGTTTATTGTAGATAAAACATTGTTTTATTTGGCATTTTTTGTTTTATTTTTTTATGCTTTTTAACGATGGAATCGAACTTGGGACAGAATTTTGAATCAATCATAAAATGTGATAAATTTGCGAAAATCGCCTCTGAGTTATGTTTTTTGTGGATGAAACATTGTTCTATTTGGCATTTTTATAGAATCTGAAAGATGGATTCGAACTCAGAACGGTGTATTGATTTAGTTTTCATGTATTAAAAGTGTCACTCAATCAATCAGATTCGATTTTCATGGAAACCACCCACTTGGCCCTGGCCAGCATAAAACTCCCTCCCAAGCTGTCTGGCGTTGTCAACGATCATACCATGTTGAAAACACCAGTTCTCGTCCGATCACTGAAGTTAAGCAACATCGGGCGCGATTAGTACTTAGATGGGTGACCGCTTGGGAACGTCGCGTGTCGTTGGCCTTAAGTCTTTTTTATGCTTTTTAACGATGGAATCTAACTTGGGACAGAATTTTGAATCAATCATAAAATGTGATAAATTTGCGAAAATCGCCTCTAAGTTATGTTTATTGTAGATAAAACATTGTTTTATTTGGCATTTTTTGTTTTATTTTTTTATGCTTTTTAACGATGGAATCGAACTTGGGACAGAATTTTGAATCAATCATAAAATGTGATAAATTTGCGAAAATCGCCTCTGAGTTATGTTTTTTGTGGATGAAGATGAAACATTGTTCTATTTGGCATTTTTATAGAATCTGAAAGATGGATTCGAACTCAGAACGGTGTACTGATTTTGTTTTCATGTATAAAAGTGTCACTCAATCAATCAGATTCGATTTTCATGGAAACCACCCACTTGGCCCTGGCCAGCATAAAACTCCCTCCCAAGCTGTCTGGCGTTGTCAACGATCATACCATGTTGAAAACACCAGTTCTCGTCCGATCACTGAAGTTAAGCAACATCGGGCGCGATTAGTACTTAGATGGGTGACCGCTTGGGAACGTCGCGTGTCGTTGGCCTTTTTGTCTTTTTTATGCTTTTATACGATGGAATCGAACTTGGGACAGAATTTTGATTCAATCATAAAATGTGATAAATTTGCGAAAATCGCCTCTGAGTTATGTTTTTTGTGGATGAAGATGAAACATTGTTCTATTTGGCATTTTTATAGAATCTGAAAGATGGATTCGAACTCAGAACGGTGTACTGATTTTGTTTTCATGTATAAAAGTGTCACTCAATCAATCAGATTCGATTTTCATGGAAACCACCCACTTGGCCCTGGCCAGCATAAAACTCCCTCCCAAGCTGTCTGGCGTTGTCAACGATCATACCATGTTGAAAACACCAGTTCTCGTCCGATCACTGAAGTTAAGCAACATCGGGCGCGATTAGTACTTAGATGGGTGACCGCTTGGGAACGTCGCGTGTCGTTGGCCTTAAGTCTTTTTTATGCTTTTTAACGATGAATCTAACTTGGGACAGAATTTTGAATCAATCATAAAATGTAATAAATTTGCGAAAATCGCCTCTAAGTTATGTTTATTGTGGATAAAACATTGTTTTATTTGGCATTTTTGTTTTATTTTTTATGCTTTTTAACGATGGAATCGAACTTGGGACAGAATTTTGAATCAATCATAAAATGTGATAAATTTGCGAAAATCGCCTCTGAGTTATGTTTTTGTGGATGAAGATGAAACATTGTTCTATTTGGCATTTTATAGAATCTGAAAGATGGATTCGAACTCAGAACGGTGTACTGATTTTGTTTTCATGTATAAAAAGTGTCACTCAATCAATCAGATTCGATTTTCATGGAAACCACCCACTTGGCCCTGGCCAGCATAAAACTCCCTCCCAAGCTGTCTGGCGTTGTCAACGATCATACCATGTTGAAAACACCAGTTCTCGTCCGATCACTGAAGTTAAGCAACATCGGGCGCGATTAGTACTTAGATGGGTGACCGCTTGGGAACGTCGCGTGTCGTTGGCCTTTTTGTCTTTTTTATGCTTTTTAACGATGGAATCGAACTTGGGACAGAATTTTGAATCAATCATAAAATGTGATAAATTTGCGAAAATCGCCTCTGAGTTATGTTTTGTGGATGGATGAAACATTGTTCTATTTAGCATTTTTATAGAATCTGAAAAATGGATTCGAACTCAGAACGCTGTATTGATTTAGTTTTCATGTATTAAAAGTGTCACTCAATCAATCAGATTCGATTTTCATGGAAACCACCCACTTGGCCCTGGCCAGCATAAAACTCCCTCCCAAGCTGTCTGGCGTTGTCAACGATCATACCATGTTGAAAACACCAGTTCTCGTCCGATCACTGAAGTTAAGCAACATCGGGCGCGATTAGTACTTAGATGGGTGACCGCTTGGGAACGTCGCGTGTCGTTGGCCTTTTTGTTGTTTTGTGCTTTTTAACGATGGACCGGAACTTGGGACAGAATTTTGAATCGATCATAAAATGTGAAAAATTTGCGAAAATCGCCTCTGAGTTATGTTTTTGTGGATGAAACATTGTTCTATTTGGCATTTTTATAGAATCTGAAAAATGGATTCGAACTCAGAACGCTGTATTGATTTAGTTTTCATGTATTAAAAGTGTCACTCAATCAATCAGATTCGATTTTCATGGAAACCACCCACTTGGCCCTGGCCAGCATAAAACTCCCTCCCAAGCTGTCTGGCGTTGTCAACGATCATACCATGTTGAAAACACCAGTTCTCGTCCGATCACTGAAGTTAAGCAACATCGGGCGCGATTAGTACTTAGATGGGTGACCGCTTGGGAACGTCGCGTGTCGTTGGCCTTTTTGTCTTTTTTATGCTTTTTAACGATGGAATCGAACTTGGGACAGAATTTTGAATCAATCATAAAATGTGATAAATTTGCGAAAATCGCCTCTAAGTTATGTTTATTGTGGATGAAACATTGTTTTATTTGGCATTTTATAGAATCTGAAAAATGGATTCGAACTCAGAACGCTGTATTGATTTAGTTTTCATGTATTAAAAGTGTCACTCAATCAATCAGATTCGATTTTCATGGAAACCACCCACTTGGCCCTGGCCAGCATAAAACTCCCTCCCAAGCTGTCTGGCGTTGTCAACGATCATACCATGTTGAAAACACCAGTTCTCGTCCGATCACTGAAGTTAAGCAACATCGGGCGCGATTAGTACTTAGATGGGTGACCGCTTGGGAACGTCGCGTGTCGTTGGCCTTTTTGTCTTTTTTATGCTTTTTAACGATGGAATCGAACTTGGGACAGAATTTTGAATCAATCATAAAATGTGATAAATTTGCGAAAATCGCCTCTGAGTTATGTTTTTTGTGGATGAAGATGAAACATTGTTCTATTTGGCATTTTTATAGAATCTGAAAGATGGATTCGAACTCAGAACGGTGTACTGATTTTGTTTTCATGTATAAAAAGTGTCACTCAATCAATCAGATTCGATTTTCATGGAAACCACCCACTTGGCCCTGGCCAGCATAAAACTCCCTCCCAAGCTGTCTGGCGTTGTCAACGATCATACCATGTTGAAAACACCAGTTCTCGTCCGATCACTGAAGTTAAGCAACATCGGGCGCGATTAGTACTTAGATGGGTGACCGCTTGGGAACGTCGCGTGTCGTTGGCCTTTTTGTCTTTTTTATGCTTTTTAACGATGGAATCGAACTTGGGACAGAATTTTGATTCAATCATAAAATGTGATAAATTTGCGAAAATCGCCTCTGAGTTATGTTTTTTGTGGATGAAGATGAAACATTGTTCTATTTGGCATTTTTATAGAATCTGAAAGATGGATTCGAACTCAGAACGGTGTACTGATTTTCTTTTCATGTATAAAAAGTGTCACTCAATCAATCAGATTCGATTTTCATGGAAACCACCCACTTGGCCCTGGCCAGCATAAAACTCCCTCCCAAGCTGTCTGGCGTTGTCAACGATCATACCATGTTGAAAACACCAGTTCTCGTCCGATCACTGAAGTTAAGCAACATCGGGCGCGATTAGTACTTAGATGGGTGACCGCTTGGGAACGTCGCGTGTCGTTGGCCTTTTTGTCTTTTTTATGCTTTTTAACGATGGAATCGAACTTGGGACAGAATTTTGAATCAATCATAAAATGTGATAAATTTGCGAAAATCGCCTCCAAGTTATGTTTTCTGTAGAAGAAACATTGTTTTATTTAGCATTTTTTTTTTACTTTTTTATGCTTTTTAACGATGGAATCGAACTTGGGACAGAATTTTGAATCAATCATAAAATGTGATAAATTTGCGAAAATCGCCTCCAAGTTATGTTTTTTGTGGATGAAACATTGTTTTATTTGGCATTTTTGTTGCATCTGGAAGATGGATTCGAACTCAGAACGGTGTATTGAATTAATTTTCATGTATAAAAGTGTCACTCAATCAATCAGATTCGATTTTCATGGAAACCACCCACTTGGCCCTGGCCAGCATAAAACTCCCTCCCAAGCTGTCTGGCGTTGTCAACGATCATACCATGTTGAAAACACCAGTTCTCGTCCGATCACTGAAGTTAAGCAACATCGGGCGCGATTAGTACTTAGATGGGTGACCGCTTGGGAACGTCGCGTGTCGTTGGCCTTTTGTCTTTTTATGCTTTTTAACGATGGAATCGAACTTGGGACAGAATTTTGAATCAATCATAAAATGTGATAAATTTGCGAAAATCGCCTCTAAGTTATGTTTATTGTAGATAAAACATTGTTTTATTTGGCATTTTTTGTTTTATTTTTTTATGCTTTTTAACGATGGAATCGAACTTGGGACAGAATTTTGATTCAATCATAAAATGTGATAAATTTGCGAAAATCGCCTCTGAGTTATGTTTTTTGTGGATGAAGATGAAACATTGTTCTATTTGGCATTTTTATAGAATCTGAAAGATGGATTCGAACTCAGAACGGTGTACTGATTTTCTTTTCATGTATAAAAAGTGTCACTCAATCAATCAGATTCGATTTTCATGGAAACCACCCACTTGGCCCTGGCCAGCATAAAACTCCCTCCCAAGCTGTCTGGCGTTGTCAACGATCATACCATGTTGAAAACACCAGTTCTCGTCCGATCACTGAAGTTAAGCAACATCGGGCGCGATTAGTACTTAGATGGGTGACCGCTTGGGAACGTCGCGTGTCGTTGGCCTTTTGTCTTTTTTTTATGCTTTTTAACGATGGAATCGAACTTGGGACAGAATTTTGAATCAATCATAAAATGTGATAAATTTGCGAAAATCGCCTCCAAGTTATGTTTTCTGTAGAAGAAACATTGTTTTATTTAGCATTTTTTTTTTACTTTTTTATGCTTTTTAACGATGGAATCGAACTTGGGACAGAATTTTGAATCAATCATAAAATGTGATAAATTTGCGAAAATCGCCTCCAAGTTATGTTTTTTGTGGATGAAACATTGTTTTATTTGGCATTTTTGTTGCATCTGGAAGATGGATTCGAACTCAGAACGTTGTATTGATTAAATTTTCATGTATAAAAAGTGTCACTCAATCAATCAGATTCGATTCTCATGGAAACCACCCACTTGGCCCTGGCCAGCATAAAACTCCCTCCCAAGCTGTCTGGCGTTGTCAACGATCATACCATGTTGAAAACACCAGTTCTCGTCCGATCACTGAAGTTAAGCAACATCGGGCGCGATTAGTACTTAGATGGGTGACCGCTTGGGAACGTCGCGTGTCGTTGGCCTTTTTGTCTTTTTTATGCTTTTTAACGATGGAATCGAACTTGGGACAGAATTTTGAATCAATCATAAAATGTGATAAATTTGCGAAAATCGCCTCCAAGTTATGTTTTCTGTAGAAGAAACATTGTTTTATTTAGCATTTTTTTTTACTTTTTTATGCTTTTTAACGATGGAATCGAACTTGGGACAGAATTTTGAATCAATCATAAAATGTGATAAATTTGCGAAAATCGCCTCCAAGTTATGTTTTTTGTGGATGAAACATTGTTTTATTTGGCATTTTTGTTGCATCTGGAAGATGGATTCGAACTCAGAACGTTGTATTGATTTAATTTTCATGTATAAAAAGTGTCACTCAATCAATCAGATTCGATTTTCATGGAAACCACCCACTTGGCCCTGGCCAGCATAAAACTCCCTCCCAAGCTGTCTGGCGTTGTCAACGATCATACCATGTTGAAAACACCAGTTCTCGTCCGATCACTGAAGTTAAGCAACATCGGGCGCGATTAGTACTTAGATGGGTGACCGCTTGGGAACGTCGCGTGTCGTTGGCCTTTTTACTTTTTATGCTTTTTAGCGATGGAATCGAACTTGGGACAGAATTTTGAATCAATCATAAAACGTGATAAATTTGCGAAAATCACCTCCAAATTATGTTTTTGTGGATGAAACATTGTTTCATTTGGCATTTTATTGAATCTGAAAGATGGATTCGAACTCAGAACGCTGTATTGATTTAGTTTTCATGTATTAAAAGTGTCACTCAATCAATCAGATTCGATTTTCATGGAAACCACCCACTTGGCCCTGGCCAGCATAAAACTCCCTCCCAAGCTGTCTGGCGTTGTCAACGATCATACCATGTTGAAAACACCAGTTCTCGTCCGATCACTGAAGTTAAGCAACATCGGGCGCGATTAGTACTTAGATGGGTGACCGCTTGGGAACGTCGCGTGTCGTTGGCCTTTTTGTCTTTTTTATGCTTTTTAACGATGGAATCTAACTTGGGACAGAATTTTGAATCAATCATAAAATGTGATAAATTTGCGAAAATCGCCTCTAAGTTATGTTTATTGTAGATAAAACATTGTTTTATTTGGCATTTTTTGTTTTATTTTTTTATGCTTTTTAACGATGGAATCGAACTTGGGACAGAATTTTGAATCAATCATAAAATGTGATAAATTTGCGAAAATCGCCTCTGAGTTATGATTTTTGTGGATGAAACATTGTTCTATTTGGCATTTTTATAGAATCTGAAAAATGGATTCGAACTCAGAACGCTGTATTGATTTAGTTTTCATGTATTAAAAGTGTCACTCAATCAATCAGATTCGATTTTCATGGAAACCACCCACTTGGCCCTGGCCAGCATAAAACTCCCTCCCAAGCTGTCTGGCGTTGTCAACGATCATACCATGTTGAAAACACCAGTTCTCGTCCGATCACTGAAGTTAAGCAACATCGGGCGCGATTAGTACTTAGATGGGTGACCGCTTGGGAACGTCGCGTGTCGTTGGCCTTTTTGTCTTTTTTTATGCTTTTTAACGATGGAATCTAACTTGGGACAGAATTTTGAATCAATCATAAAATGTGATAAATTTGCGAAAATCGCCTCTAAGTTATGTTTATTGTGGATAAAACATTGTTTTATTTGGCATTTTTTGTTTTATTTTTTTATGCTTTTTAACGATGGAATCGAACTTGGGACAGAATTTTTAATCAATCATAAAATGTGATAAATTTGCGAAAATCGCCTCTGAGTTATGTTTTTTGTGGATGAAGATGAAACATTGTTCTATTTGGCATTTTATAGAATCTGAAAGATGGATTCGAACTCAGAACGGTGTACTGATTTTGTTTTCATGTATAAAAAGTGTCACTCAATCAATCAGATTCGATTTTCATGGAAACCACCCACTTGGCCCTGGCCAGCATAAAACTCCCTCCCAAGCTGTCTGGCGTTGTCAACGATCATACCATGTTGAAAACACCAGTTCTCGTCCGATCACTGAAGTTAAGCAACATCGGGCGCGATTAGTACTTAGATGGGTGACCGCTTGGGAACGTCGCGTGTCGTTGGCCTTTTGTCTTTTTATGCTTTTTAGCGATGGAATCTAACTTCGGCCAGAGTTTTGAATCCATCATCAAATGTCGTAAATATGCGAAAATCGCCTCTAAGTTATGTTTATTGTAGAAGAAACATTGTTTTATTTAGCATTTTTGTTTTATTTTTTTATGCTTTTTAACGATGGAATCGAACTTGGGACAGAATTTTGAATCAATCATAAAATGTGATAAATTTGCGAAAATCACCTCCAAGTTATGTTTTTTTTGTGGATGAAACATTGTTTCATTTGGCATTTTATTGAATCTGAAAGATGGATTCGAACTCAGAACGCTGTATTGATTTAGTTTTCATGTATTAAAAGTGTCACTCAATCAATCAGATTCGATTTTCATGGAAACCACCCACTTGGCCCTGGCCAGCATAAAACTCCCTCCCAAGCTGTCTGGCGTTGTCAACGATCATACCATGTTGAAAACACCAGTTCTCGTCCGATCACTGAAGTTAAGCAACATCGGGCGCGATTAGTACTTAGATGGGTGACCGCTTGGGAACGTCGCGTGTCGTTGGCCTTTTTGTCTTTTTTATGCTTTTTAACGATGGAATCTAACTTGGGACAGAATTTTGAATCAATCATAAAATGTGATAAATTTGCGAAAATCGCCTCTAAGTTATGTTTATTGTAGATAAAACATTGTTTTATTTGGCATTTTTTGTTTTATTTTTTTATGCTTTTTAACGATGGAATCGAACTTGGGACAGAATTTTGAATCAATCATAAAATGTGATAAATTTGCGAAAATCGCCTCTGAGTTATGTTTTTTGTGGATGAAGATGAAACATTGTTCTATTTGGCATTTTTATAGAATCTGAAAGATGGATTCGAACTCAGAACGGTGTACTGATTTTGTTTTCATGTATTAAAAGTGTCACTCAATCAATCAGATTCGATTTTCATGGAAACCACCCACTTGGCCCTGGCCAGCATAAAACTCCCTCCCAAGCTGTCTGGCGTTGTCAACGATCATACCATGTTGAAAACACCAGTTCTCGTCCGATCACTGAAGTTAAGCAACATCGGGCGCGATTAGTACTTAGATGGGTGACCGCTTGGGAACGTCGCGTGTCGTTGGCTTTTTTGTCTTTTTTATGCTTTTTAACGATGGAATCGAACTTGGGACAGAATTTTGAATCAATCATAAAATGTGATAAATTTGCGAAAATCGCCTCTGAGTTATGTTTTTTGTGGATGAAACATTGTTCTATTTGGCATTTTTATAGAATCTGAAAAATGGATTCGAACTCAGAACGCTGTATTGATTTAGTTTTCATGTATTAAAAGTGTCACTCAATCAATCAGATTCGATTTTCATGGAAACCACCCACTTGGCCCTGGCCAGCATAAAACTCCCTCCCAAGCTGTCTGGCGTTGTCAACGATCATACCATGTTGAAAACACCAGTTCTCGTCCGATCACTGAAGTTAAGCAACATCGGGCGCGATTAGTACTTAGATGGGTGACCGCTTGGGAACGTCGCGGTCGTTGGCCTTTTTGTCTTTTTTATGCTTTTTAACGATGGAATCGAACTTGGGACAGAATTTTGAATCAATCATAAAATGTGATAAATTTGCGAAAATCGCCTCTGAGTTATGTTTTTTGTGGATGAAACATTGTTCTATTTGGCATTTTTATAGAATCTGAAAAATGGATTCGAACTCAGAACGCTGTATTGATTTAGTTTTCATGTATTAAAAGTGTCACTCAATCAATCAGATTCGATTTTCATGGAAACCACCCACTTGGCCATGGCCAGCATAAAACTCCCTCCCAAGCTGTCTGGCGTTGTCAACGATCATACCATGTTGAAAACACCAGTTCTCGTCCGATCACTGAAGTTAAGCAACATCGGGCGCGATTAGTACTTAGATGGGTGACCGCTTGGGAACGTCGCGTGTCGTTGGCCTTTTTGTCTTTTTTATGCTTTTATACGATGGAATCGAACTTGGGACAGAATTTTGATTCAATCATAAAATGTGATAAATTTGCGAAAATCGCCTCTGAGTTATGTTTTTTGTGGATGAAGATGAAACATTGTTCTATTTGGCATTTTTATAGAATCTGAAAGATGGATTCGAACTCAGAACGGTGTACTGATTTTCTTTTCATGTATAAAAGTGTCACTCAATCAATCAGATTCGATTTTCATGGAAACCACCCACTTGGCCCTGGCCAGCATAAAACTCCCTCCCAAGCTGTCTGGCGTTGTCAACGATCATACCATGTTGAAAACACCAGTTCTCGTCCGATCACTGAAGTTAAGCAACATCGGGCGCGATTAGTACTTAGATGGGTGACCGCTTGGGAACGTCGCGTGTCGTTGGCCTTAAGTCTTTTTTATGCTTTTTAACGATGGAATCTAACTTGGGACAGAATTTTGAATCAATCATAAAATGTGATAAATTTGCGAAAATCGCCTCTAAGTTATGTTTATTGTGGATAAAACATTGTTTTATTTGGCATTTTTTGTTTTATTTTTTTATGCTTTTTAACGATGGAATCGAACTTGGGACAGAATTTTTAATCAATCATAAAATGTGATAAATTTGCGAAAATCGCCTCTGAGTTATGTTTTTTGTGGATGAAGATGAAACATTGTTCTATTTGGCATTTTTATAGAATCTGAAAGATGGATTCGAACTCAGAACGGTGTACTGATTTTGTTTTCATGTATAAAAAGTGTCACTCAATCAATCAGATTCGATTTTCATGGAAACCACCCACTTGGCCCTGGCCAGCATAAAACTCCCTCCCAAGCTGTCTGGCGTTGTCAACGATCATACCATGTTGAAAACACCAGTTCTCGTCCGATCACTGAAGTTAAGCAACATCGGGCGCGATTAGTACTTAGATGGGTGACCGCTTGGGAACGTCGCGTGTCGTTGGCCTTTTGTCTTTTTATGCTTTTATACGATGGAATCGAACTTGGGACAGAATTTTGATTCAATCATAAAATGTGATAAATTTGCGAAAATCGCCTCTGAGTTATGTTTTTGTGGATGAAGATGAAACATTGTTCTATTTGGCATTTTATAGAATCTGAAAGATGGATTCGAACTCAGAACGGTGTACTGATTTTGTTTTCATGTATAAAAAGTGTCACTCAATCAATCAGATTCGATTTTCATGGAAACCACCCACTTGGCCCTGGCCAGCATAAAACTCCCTCCCAAGCTGTCTGGCGTTGTCAACGATCATACCATGTTGAAAACACCAGTTCTCGTCCGATCACTGAAGTTAAGCAACATCGGGCGCGATTAGTACTTAGATGGGTGACCGCTTGGGAACGTCGCGTGTCGTTGGCCTTTTTGTCTTTTTATGCTTTTTAACGATGAATCTAACTTGGGACAGAATTTTGAATCAATCATAAAATGTGATAAATTTGCGAAAATCGCCTCCAAGTTATGTTTTCTGTAGAAGAAACATTGTTTTATTTAGCATTTTTTGTTTTACTTTTTTATGCTTTTTAACGATGGAATCGAACTTGGGACAGAATTTTGAATCAATCATAAAATGTGATAAATTTGCGGAAATCGCCTCCAAGTTATGTTTTTTGTGAATGAAACATTGTTCTATTTGGCATTTTTATTGAATCTGAAAGATGGATTCGAACTCAGAACGGTGTACTGATTTTTTTTTCATGTATTAAAAGTGTCACTCAATCAATCAGATTCGATTTTCATGGAAACCACCCACTTGGCCCTGGCCAGCATAAAACTCCCTCCCAAGCTGTCTGGCGTTGTCAACGATCATACCATGTTGAAAACACCAGTTCTCGTCCGATCACTGAAGTTAAGCAACATCGGGCGCGATTAGTACTTAGATGGGTGACCGCTTGGGAACGTCGCGTGTCGTTGGCCTTTTTGTCTTTTTTATGCTTTTTAACGATGGAATCGAACTTGGGACAGAATTTTGAATCAATCATAAAATGTGATAAATTTGCGAAAATCGCCTCTGAGTTATGTTCTTTGTGGATGAAACATTGTTCTATTTGGCATTTTTATAGAATCTGAAAGATGGATTCGAACTCAGAACGGTGTACTGATTTTGTTTTCATGTATTAAAAGTGTCACTCAATCAATCAGATTCGATTTTCATGGAAACCACCCACTTGGCCCTGGCCAGCATAAAACTCCTCCTCCCAAGCTGTCTGGCGTTGTCAACGATCATACCATGTTGAAAACACCAGTTCTCGTCCGATCACTGAAGTTAAGCAACATCGGGCGCGATTAGTACTTAGATGGGTGACCGCTTGGGAACGTCGCGTGTCGTTGGCCTTTTGTCTTTTTATGCTTTTATACGATGGAATCGAACTTGGGACAGAATTTTGATTCAATCATAAAATGTGATAAATTTGCGAAAATCGCCTCTGAGTTATGTTTTTTGGATGAAGATGAAGATGAAACATTGTTCTATTTGGCATTTTTATAGAATCTGAAAGATGGATTCGAACTCAGAACGGTGTACTGATTTAGTTTTTTCATGTATAAAAAGTGTCACTCAATCAATCAGATTCGATTTTCATGGAAACCACCCACTTGGCCCTGGCCAGCATAAAACTCCCTCCCAAGCTGTCTGGCGTTGTCAACGATCATACCATGTTGAAAACACCAGTTCTCGTCCGATCACTGAAGTTAAGCAACATCGGGCGCGATTAGTACTTAGATGGGTGACCGCTTGGGAACGTCGCGTGTCGTTGGCCTTAAGTCTTTTTTATGCTTTTTAACGATGAATCTAACTTTGGACAGAATTTTGAATCAATCATAAAATGTAATAAATTTGCAAAAATCACCTCTAAGTTATGTTTATTGTGGATAAAACATTGTTTTATTTGGCATTTTTGTTTTATTTTTATGCTTTTTAACGATGGAATCGAACTTGGGACAGAATTTTGAATCAATCATAAAATGTGATAAATTTGCGAAAATCGCCTCCAAGTTATGTTTTTTGTGGATGAAACATTGTTTCATTTGGCGTTTTTATTGAATCTGGAAGATAGATTCGAACTCAGAACGCTGTTTTGATTTAGTTTTCATGTATAAAAAGTGTCACTCAATCAATCAGATTCGATTTTCATGGAAACCACCCACTTGGCCCTGGCCAGCATAAAACTCCCTCCCAAGCTGTCTGGCGTTGTCAACGATCATACCATGTTGAAAACACCAGTTCTCGTCCGATCACTGAAGTTAAGCAACATCGGGCGCGATTAGTACTTAGATGGGTGACCGCTTGGGAACGTCGCGTGTCGTTGGCCTTTTGTCTTTTTATGCTTTTTAACGATGGAATCGAACTTGGGACAGAATTTTGAATCAAACATAAAATGTGATAAATTTGCGAAAATCGCCTCCAAGTTATGTTTTCTGTAGAAGAAACATTGTTTTATTTAGCATTTTTTGTTTTACTTTTTTATGCTTTTTAACGATGGAATCGAACTTGGGACAGAATTTTGAATCAATCATAAAATGTGATAAATTTGCGAAAATCACCTCCAAATTATGTTTTTTGTGGATGAAACATTGTTTCATTTGGCATTTTTATTGCATCTGGAAGATGGATTCGAACTCAGAACGCTGTTTTGATTTAGTTTTCATGTATTAAAAGTGTCACTCAATCAATCAGATTCGATTTTCATGGAAACCACCCACTTGGCCCTGGCCAGCATAAAACTCCCTCCCAAGCTGTCTGGCGTTGTCAACGATCATACCATGTTGAAAACACCAGTTCTCGTCCGATCACTGAAGTTAAGCAACATCGGGCGCGATTAGTACTTAGATGGGTGACCGCTTGGGAACGTCGCGTGTCGTTGGCCTTTTGTCTTTTTTTTATGCTTTTTAACGATGGAATCTAACTTGGGACAGAATTTTGAATCAATCATAAAATGTGATAAATTTGCGAAAATCGCCTCTAAGTTATGTTTATTGTGGATAAAACATTGTTTTATTTGTCATTTTTTGTTTTATTTTTTTATGCTTTTTAACGATGGAATCGAACTTGGGACAGAATTTTGAATCAATCATAAAATGTGATAAATTTGCGAAAATCGCCTCTGAGTTATGTTTTTTGTGGATGAAACATTGTTCTATTTGGCATTTTTATAGAATCTGAAAAATGGATTCGAACTCAGAACGCTGTATTGATTTAGTTTTCATGTATAAAAAGTGTCACTCAATCAATCAGATTCGATTTTCATGGAAACCACCCACTTGGCCCTGGCCAGCATAAAACTCCCTCCCAAGCTGTCTGGCGTTGTCAACGATCATACCATGTTGAAAACACCAGTTCTCGTCCGATCACTGAAGTTAAGCAACATCGGGCGCGATTAGTACTTAGATGGGTGACCGCTTGGGAACGTCGCGTGTCGTTGGCCTTTTTGTCTTTTTTATGCTTTTTAACGATGGAATCTAACTTGGGACAGAATTTTGAATCAATCATAAAATGTGATAAATTTGCGAAAATCGCCTCTAAGTTATGTTTATTGTGGATAAAACATTGTTTTATTTGGCATTTTTTGTTTTATTTTTTTATGCTTTTTAACGATGGAATCGAACTTGGGACAGAATTTTTAATCAATCATAAAATGTGATAAATTTGCGAAAATCGCCTCTGAGTTATGTTTTTTGTGGATGAAGATGAAACATTGTTCTATTTGGCATTTTTATAGAATCTGAAAGATGGATTCGAACTCAGAACGGTGTACTGATTTTGTTTTCATGTATAAATAGTGTCACTCAATCAATCAGATTCGATTTTCATGGAAACCACCCACTTGGCCCTGGCCAGCATAAAACTCCCTCCCAAGCTGTCTGGCGTTGTCAACGATCATACCATGTTGAAAACACCAGTTCTCGTCCGATCACTGAAGTTAAGCAACATCGGGCGCGATTAGTACTTAGATGGGTGACCGCTTGGGAACGTCGCGTGTCGTTGGCCTTTTGTCTTTTTATGCTTTTAACGATGGAATCGAACTTGGGACAGAATTTTGAATCAATCATAAAATGTGATAAATTTGCGAAAATCGCCTCTGAGTTATGTTTTTGTGGATGAAGATGAAACATTGTTTTATTTGGCATTTTTATTGCATCTGAAAGATGGATTCGAACTCAGAACGGTGTACTGATTTAGTTTTCATGTATTAAAAGTGTCACTCAATCAATCAGATTCGATTTTCATGGAAACCACCCACTTGGCCCTGGCCAGCATAAAACTCCCTCCCAAGCTGTCTGGCGTTGTCAACGATCATACCATGTTGAAAACACCAGTTCTCGTCCGATCACTGAAGTTAAGCAACATCGGGCGCGATTAGTACTTAGATGGGTGACCGCTTGGGAACGTCGCGTGTCGTTGGCCTTTTTGTCTTTTTTATGCTTTTTAACGATGGAATCGAACTTGGGACAGAATTTTTAATCAATCATAAAATGTGATAAATTTGCGAAAATCGCCTCTGAGTTATGTTTTTTGTGGATGAAGATGAAACATTGTTCTATTTGGCATTTTTATAGAATCTGAAAGATGGATTCGAACTCAGAACGGTGTACTGATTTTGTTTTCATGTATTAAAAGTGTCACTCAATCAATCAGATTCGATTTTCATGGAAACCACCCACTTGGCCCTGGCCAGCATAAAACTCCCTCCCAAGCTGTCTGGCGTTGTCAACGATCATACCATGTTGAAAACACCAGTTCTCGTCCGATCACTGAAGTTAAGCAACATCGGGCGCGATTAGTACTTAGATGGGTGACCGCTTGGGAACGTCGCGTGTCGTTGGCCTTTTGTCTTTTTATGCTTTTTAACGATGGAATCGAACTTGGGACAGAATTTTGAGTCAATCATAAAATGTGATAAATTTGCGAAAATCGCCTCTGAGTTATGTTTTTGTGGATGAAACATTGTTCTATTTGGCATTTTATAGAATCTGAAAGATGGATTCGAACTCAGAACGCTGTATTGATTTAGTTTTCATGTATTAAAAGTGTCACTCAATCAATCAGATTCGATTTTCATGGAAACCACCCACTTGGCCCTGGCCAGCATAAAACTCCCTCCCAAGCTGTCTGGCGTTGTCAACGATCATACCATGTTGAAAACACCAGTTCTCGTCCGATCACTGAAGTTAAGCAACATCGGGCGCGATTAGTACTTAGATGGGTGACCGCTTGGGAACGTCGCGTGTCGTTGGCCTTTTGTCTTTTATGCTTTTAACGATGGAATCTAACTTGGGACAGAATTTGAATCAATCATAAATGTGATAAATTTGCGAAAATCGCCTCTAAGTTATGTTTATTGTGGATAAAACATTGTTTTATTTGTCATTTTTTGTTTTATTTTTTTATGCTTTTTAACGATGGAATCGAACTTGGGACCGAATTTTGAATCAATCATAAAATGTGATAAATTTGCGAAAATCGCCTCTGAGTTATGTTCTTTGTGGATGAAACATTGTTCTATTTGGCATTTTTATAGAATCTGAAAGATGGATTCGAACTCAGAACGGTGTACTGATTTTGTTTTCATGTATAAAAAAGTGTCACTCAATCAATCAGATTCGATTTTCATGGAAACCACCCACTTGGCCCTGGCCAGCATAAAACTCCTCCCAAGCTGTCTGGCGTTGTCAACGATCATACCATGTTGAAAACACCAGTTCTCGTCCGATCACTGAAGTTAAGCAACATCGGGCGCGATTAGTACTTAGATGGGTGACCGCTTGGGAACGTCGCGTGTCGTTGGCCTTTTTGTCTTTTTATGCTTTTTAACGATGGAATCTAACTTGGGACAGAATTTTGAATCAATCATAAAATGTGATAAATTTGCGAAAATCGCCTCTAAGTTATGTTTATTGTAGATAAAACATTGTTTTATTTGGCATTTTTGTTTTATTTTTTATGCTTTTTAACGATGGAATCGAACTTGGGACAGAATTTTGAATCAATCATAAAATGTGATAAATTTGCGAAAATCGCCTCTGAGTTATGTTTTTGTGGATGAAGATGAAACATTGTTCTATTTGGCATTTTATAGAATCTGAAAGATGGATTCGAACTCAGAACGGTGTACTGATTTTGTTTTCATGTATAAAAAGTGTCACTCAATCAATCAGATTCGATTTTCATGGAAACCACCCACTTGGCCCTGGCCAGCATAAAACTCCCTCCCAAGCTGTCTGGCGTTGTCAACGATCATACCATGTTGAAAACACCAGTTCTCGTCCGATCACTGAAGTTAAGCAACATCGGGCGCGATTAGTACTTAGATGGGTGACCGCTTGGGAACGTCGCGTGTCGTTGGCCTTTTTGTCTTTTTTATGCTTTTTAACGATGGAATCGAACTTGGGACAGAATTTTGAATCAATCATAAAATGTGATAAATTTGCGAAAATCGCCTCTGAGTTATGTTTTTTGTGGATGAAGATGAAACATTGTTCTATTTGGCATTTTATTGAATCTGAAAGATGGATTCGAACTCAGAACGCTGTATTGATTTAGTTTTCATGTATTAAAAGTGTCACTCAATCAATCAGATTCGATTTTCATGGAAACCACCCACTTGGCCCTGGCCAGCATAAAACTCCCTCCCAAGCTGTCTGGCGTTGTCAACGATCATACCATGTTGAAAACACCAGTTCTCGTCCGATCACTGAAGTTAAGCAACATCGGGCGCGATTAGTACTTAGATGGGTGACCGCTTGGGAACGTCGCGTGTCGTTGGCCTTTTTGTCTTTTTATGCTTTTTAACGATGGAATCGAACTTGGGACAGAATTTTGAATCAATCATAAAATGTGATAAATTTGCGAAAATCGCCTCCAAGTTATGTTTTTGTTGATGAAAAGTTGTTTTATTTGGCATTTTATTGAATCTGAAAGATGGATTCGAACTCAGAACGCTGTATTGATTTAGTTTTCATGTATTAAAAGTGTCACTCAATCAATCAGATTCGATTTTCATGGAAACCACCCACTTGGCCCTGGCCAGCATAAAACTCCCTCCCAAGCTGTCTGGCGTTGTCAACGATCATACCATGTTGAAAACACCAGTTCTCGTCCGATCACTGAAGTTAAGCAACATCGGGCGCGATTAGTACTTAGATGGGTGACCGCTTGGGAACGTCGCGTGTCGTTGGCCTTTTGTCTTTTTATGCTTTTTAACGATGGAATCGAACTTGGGACAGAATTTTGAATCAATCATAAAATGTGATAAATTTGCGAAAATCGCCTCTAAGTTATGTTTATTGTAGAAGAAACATTGTTTTATTTGGCATTTTTGTTTTATTTTTTATGCTTTTTAACGATGGAATCGAACTTGGGACAGAATTTTGAATCAATCATAAAATGTGATAAATTTGCGAAAATCGCCTCTGAGTTATGTTTTTGTGGATGAAGATGAAACATTGTTCTATTTGGCATTTTTATAGAATCTGGAAGATGGATTCGAACTCAGAAGGGTGTATTGAATTAATTTTCATGTATAAAAGTGTCACTCAATCAATCAGATTCGATTTTCATGGAAACCACCCACTTGGCCCTGGCCAGCATAAAACTCCCTCCCAAGCTGTCTGGCGTTGTCAACGATCATACCATGTTGAAAACACCAGTTCTCGTCCGATCACTGAAGTTAAGCAACATCGGGCGCGATTAGTACTTAGATGGGTGACCGCTTGGGAACGTCGCGTGTCGTTGGCCTTTTTGTCTTTATTATGCTTTTTAACGATGGAATCGAACTTGGGACAGAATTTTGAATCAATCATAAAATGTGATAAATTTGCGAAAATCGCCTCCAAGTTATGTTTTCTGTAGAAGAAACATTGTTTTATTTAGCATTTTTTTTTTACTTTTTTATGCTTTTTAACGATGGAATCGAACTTGGGACAGAATTTTGAATCAATCATAAAATGTGATAAATTTGCGAAAATCGCCTCCAAGTTATGTTTTTTGTGGATGAAACATTGTTTTATTTGGCATTTTTATTGCATCTGGAAGATGGATTCGAACTCAGAACGTTGTATTGATTTAATTTTCATGTATAAAAAGTGTCACTCAATCAATCAGATTCGATTTTCATGGAAACCACCCACTTGGCCCTGGCCAGCATAAAACTCCCTCCCAAGCTGTCTGGCGTTGTCAACGATCATACCATGTTGAAAACACCAGTTCTCGTCCGATCACTGAAGTTAAGCAACATCGGGCGCGATTAGTACTTAGATGGGTGACCGCTTGGGAACGTCGCGTGTCGTTGGCCTTTTGTCTTTTTATGCTTTTTAACGATGGAATCGAACTTGGGACAGAATTTTGAATCAATCATAAAATGTGATAAATTTGCGAAAATCGCCTCAAAGTTATGTTTTTGTGGATGAAACATTGTTTCATTTGGCATTTTATTGAATCTGAAAGATGGATTCGAACTCAGAACGCTGTATTGATTTAGTTTTCATGTATTAAAAGTGTCACTCAATCAATCAGATTCGATTTTCATGGAAACCACCCACTTGGCCCTGGCCAGCATAAAACTCCCTCCCAAGCTGTCTGGCGTTGTCAACGATCATACCATGTTGAAAACACCAGTTCTCGTCCGATCACTGAAGTTAAGCAACATCGGGCGCGATTAGTACTTAGATGGGTGACCGCTTGGGAACGTCGCGTGTCGTTGGCCTTTTTCTTTTTATGCTTTTTAACGATGGAATCGAACTTGGGACAGAATTTTGAATCAATCATAAAATGTGATAAATTTGCGAAAATCGCCTCCAAGTTATGTTTTTTGTGGATGAAACATTGTTTTATTTGGCATTTTTATTGCATCTGGAAGATGGATTCGAACTCAGAACGCTGTATTGATTTAGTTTTCATGTATTAAAAGTGTCACTCAATCAATCAGATTCGATTTTCATGGAAACCACCCACTTGGCCCTGGCCAGCATAAAACTCCCTCCCAAGCTGTCTGGCGTTGTCAACGATCATACCATGTTGAAAACACCAGTTCTCGTCCGATCACTGAAGTTAAGCAACATCGGGCGCGATTAGTACTTAGATGGGTGACCGCTTGGGAACGTCGCGTGTCGTTGGCCTTTTTGTCTTTTTATGCTTTTTAACGATGGAATCGAACTTGGGACAGAATTTTGAATCAATCATAAAATGTGATAAATTTGCGAAAATCACCTCCAAATTATGTTTTTTGTGGATGAAACATTGTTTCATTTGGCATTTTTATTGAATCTGAAAGATGGATTCGAACTCAGAACGCTGTATTGATTTAGTTTTCATGTATTAAAAGTGTCACTCAATCAATCAGATTCGATTTTCATGGAAACCACCCACTTGGCCCTGGCCAGCATAAAACTCCTCCCAAGCTGTCTGGCGTTGTCAACGATCATACCATGTTGAAAACACCAGTTCTCGTCCGATCACTGAAGTTAAGCAACATCGGGCGCGATTAGTACTTAGATGGGTGACCGCTTGGGAACGTCGCGTGTCGTTGGCCTTTTGTCTTTTTTATGCTTTTTAACGATGGAATCGAACTTGGGACAGAATTTTGAATCAATCATTAAATGTGATAAATTTGCGAAAATCGCCTCCAAGTTATGTTTATTGTGGATGAAACATTGTTTTATTTGGCAGTTTTATTGAATCTGGAAGATGGATTCGAACTCAGAACGCTGTTTTGATTTAGTTTTCATGTTTTAAAAGTGTCACCAATCAATCAGATTCGATTTTCATGGAAACTACCCACTTGGCCCTGGCCAGCATAAAACTCCCTCCCAAGCTGTCTGGCGTTGTCAACGATCATACCATGTTGAAAACACCAGTTCTCGTCCGATCACTGAAGTTAAGCAACATCGGGCGCGATTAGTACTTAGATGGGTGACCGCTTGGGAACGTCGCGTGTCGTTGGCCTTTTGTCTTTTTATGCTTTTTAACGATGGAATCGAACTTGGGACAGAATTTTGAATCAATCATAAATGTGATAAATTTGCGAAAATCGCCTCCAAGTTATGTTTTTTGTGGATGAAACATTGTTTTATTTGGCAGTTTTATTGAATCTGGAAGATGGATTCGAACTCAGAACGCTGTTTTGATTTAGTTTTCATGTATTAAAAGTGTCACTCAATCAATCAGATTCGATTTTCATGGAAACCACCCACTTGGCCCTGGCCAGCATAAAACTCCCTCCCAAGCTGTCTGGCGTTGTCAACGATCATACCATGTTGAAAACACCAGTTCTCGTCCGATCACTGAAGTTAAGCAACATCGGGCGCGATTAGTACTTAGATGGGTGACCGCTTGGGAACGTCGCGTGTCGTTGGCCTTTTGTCTTTTTATGCTTTTTAACGATGGAATCGAACTTGGGACAGAATTTTGAATCAATCATAAAATGTGATAAATTTGCGAAAATCGCCTCTAAGTTATGTTTATTGTGGATAGAACATTGTTTTATTTGGCATTTTTTGTTTTATTTTTATGCTTTTTAACGATGGAATCGAACTTGGGACAGAATTTTGAATCAATCATAAAATGTGATAAATTTGAGAAAATCGCCTCCAAGTTATGTTTTTGTGGATGAAGATGAAACATTGTTCTATTTGGCATTTTATAGAATCTGAAAGATGGATTCGAACTCAGAACGGTGTACTGATTTAATTTTCATGTATAAAAAGTGTCACTCAATCAATCAGATTCGATTTTCATGGAAACCACCCACTTGGCCCTGGCCAGCATAAAACTCCCCCCCAAGCTGTCTGGCTTTGTCAACGATCATACCATGTTGAAAACACCAGTTCTCGTCCGATCACTGAAGTTAAGCAACATCGGGCGCGATTAGTACTTAGATGGGTGACCGCTTGGGAACGTCGCGTGTCGTTGGCCTTTTGTCTTTTTATGCTTTTAGCGATGGAATCGAACTTGGGACAGAATTTTGAATCAAACATAAAATGTGAGAAATTTGCTAAAATCGCCTCCAAGTTATGTTTTCTGTAGAATAACCAGTGTTTTATTTAGCATTTTTGTTTTACTTTTTATGCTTTTTAACGATGGAATCGAACTTGGGACAGAATTTTGAATCAATCATAAAATGTGATAAATTTGCGAAAATCACCTCCAAATTATGTTTTTGTGGATGAAACATTGTTTCATTTGGCATTTTTATTGAATCTGAAAGATGGATTCGAACTCAGAACGCTGTATTGATTTAGTTTTCATGTATTAAAAGTGTCACTCAATCAATCAGATTCGATTTTCATGGAAACCACCCACTTGGCCCTGGCCAGCATAAAACTCCCTCCCAAGCTGTCTGGCGTTGTCAACGATCATACCATGTTGAAAACACCAGTTCTCGTCCGATCACTGAAGTTAAGCAACATCGGGCGCGATTAGTACTTAGATGGGTGACCGCTTGGGAACGTCGCGTGACGTTGCCCTTTTTGTCTTTTTTCATGCTTTTTAACGATGGAAGCTAACTTGGGACAGCAGCTTGAATCACTCATAAAACGTGATAAATCTGCGCAAATCGCCTCTAAGTTATGTTTATTGTGGATAAAACATTGTTTTATTTGGCATTTTTGTTTTATTTTTTATGCTTTTAACGATGGAATCGAACTTGGGACAGAATTTTGAATCAATCATAAAATGTGATAAATTTGCGAAAATCGCCTCCAAGTTATGTTTTTTGTGGATGAAACATTGTTCTATTTGGCATTTTTATAGAATCTGAAAGATGGATTCGAACTCAGAACGGTGTACTGATTTTGTTGTCATGTATAAAAAGTGTCACTCAATCAATCAGATTCGATTTTCATGGAAACCACCCACTTGGCCCTGGCCAGCATAAAACTCCCTCCCAAGCTGTCTGGCGTTGTCAACGATCATACCATGTTGAAAACACCAGTTCTCGTCCGATCACTGAAGTTAAGCAACATCGGGCGCGATTAGTACTTAGATGGGTGACCGCTTGGGAACGTCGCGTGTCGTTGGCCTTTTTGTCTTTTTTATGCTTTTTAACGATGGAATCGAACTTGGGACAGAATTTTGAACCAATCATAAAATGTGATAAACTTGCGAAAATCGCCTCCAAGTTATGTTTATTGTGGATAAAACATTGTTTTATTTGGCATTTTTATTGCATCTGGAAGATGGATTCGAACTCAGAACGGTGTACTGATTTTGTTTTCATGTATAAAAAGTGTCACTCAATCAATCAGATTCGATTTTCATGGAAACCACCCACTTGGCCCTGGCCAGCATAAAACTCCCTCCCAAGCTGTCTGGCGTTGTCAACGATCATACCATGTTGAAAACACCAGTTCTCGTCCGATCACTGAAGTTAAGCAACATCGGGCGCGATTAGTACTTAGATGGGTGACCGCTTGGGAACGTCGCGTGTCGTTGGCCTTTTTGTCTTTTTTATGCTTTTTAGCGATGGAATCGAACTTGGGACAGAATTTTGAATCAATCATAAAATGTGATAAATTTGCGAAAATCGCCTCTAAGTTATGTTTATTGTGGATAAAACATTGTTTTATTTGGCATTTTTATTGCATCTGAAAGATGGATTCGAACTCAGAACGCTGTATTGATTTAGTTTTCATGTATTAAAAGTGTCACTCAATCAATCAGATTCGATTTTCATGGAAACCACCCACTTGGCCCTGGCCAGCATAAAACTCCCTCCCAAGCTGTCTGGCGTTGTCAACGATCATACCATGTTGAAAACACCAGTTCTCGTCCGATCACTGAAGTTAAGCAACATCGGGCGCGATTAGTACTTAGATGGGTGACCGCTTGGGAACGTCGCGTGTCGTTGGCCTTTTGTCTTTTTATGCTTTTAGCGATGGAATCGAACTTGGGACAGAATTTTGAATCAATCATAAAATGTGATAAATTTGCGAAAATCGCCTCTAAGTTATGTTTATTGTGGATAAAACATTGTTTTATTTGGCATTTTTTGTTTTATTTTTTTATGCTTTTTAACGATGGAATCGAACTTGGGACAGAATTTTGAATCAATCATAAAATGTGATAAATTTGCGAAAATCGCCTCCAAGTTATGTTTTTTGTGGATGAAACATTGTTCTATTTGGCATTTTTATAGAATCTGAAAGATGGATTCGAACTCAGAACGGTGTACTGATTTTGTTTTCATGTATAAAGAGTGTCACTCAATCAATCAGATTCGATTTTCATGGAAACCACCCACTTGGCCCTGGCCAGCATAAAACTCCCTCCCAAGCTGTCTGGCGTTGTCAACGATCATACCATGTTGAAAACACCAGTTCTCGTCCGATCACTGAACTTAAGCAACATCGGGCGCGATTAGTACTTAGATGGGTGACCGCTTGGGAACGTCGCGTGTCGTTGGCCTTTTTGTCTTTTTTATGCTTTTAGCGATGGAATCGAACTTGGGACAGAATTTTGAATCAATCATAAAATGTGATAAATTTGCGAAACTCGCCTCTAAGTTATGTTTTCTGTAGAAGAAACATTGTTTTATTTAGCATTTTTGTTTTACTTTTTATGCTTTTAACGATGGAATCGAACTTGGGACAGAATTTTGAATCAATCATAAAATGTGATAAATTTGCGAAAATCGCCTCTGAGTTATGTTTTTGTGGATGAAGATGAAACATTGTTTTATTTGGCATTTTTGTTGCATCTGGAAGATGGATTCGAACTCAGAACGTTGTATTGATTTAATTTTCATGTATAAAAAGTGTCACTCAATCAATCAGATTCGATTTTCATGGAAACCACCCCCTTGGCCCTGGCCAGCATAAAACTCCTCCCAAGCTGTCTGGCGTTGTCAACGATCATACCATGTTGAAAACACCAGTTCTCGTCCGATCACTGAAGTTAAGCAACATCGGGCGCGATTAGTACTTAGATGGGTGACCGCTTGGGAACGTCGCGTGTCGTTGGCCTTTTTGTCTTTTTATGCTTTTTAACGATGGAATCGAACTTGGGACAGAATTTTGAATCAATCATAAAATGTGATAAATTTGCGAAAATCACCTCCAAATTAGGTTTTTTGTGGATGAAACATTGTTTCATTTGGCATTTTTATTGAATCTGAAAGATGGATTCGAACTCAGAACGCTGTATTGATTTAGTTTTCATGTATTAAAAGTGTCACTCAATCAATCAGATTCGATTTTCATGGAAACCACCCACTTGGCCCTGGCCAGCATAAAACTCCCTCCCAAGCTGTCTGGCGTTGTCAACGATCATACCATGTTGAAAACACCAGTTCTCGTCCGATCACTGAAGTTAAGCAACATCGGGCGCGATTAGTACTTAGATGGGTGACCGCTTGGGAACGTCGCGTGTCGTTGGCCTTTTTGTCTTTTTTATGCTTTTTAGCGATGGAATCGAACTTGGGACAGAATTTTGAATCAAACATAAAATGTGATAAATTTGCGAAAATCGCCTCCAAGTTATGTTTTCTGTAGAAGAAACATTGTTTTATTTAGCATTTTTTGTTTTACTTTTTTATGCTTTTTAACGATGGAATCGAACTTGGGACAGAATTTTGAATCAATCATAAAATGTAATAAATTTGCGAAAATCGCCTCTAAGTTATGTTTATTGTGGATAAAACATTGTTTTATTTGGCATTTTTATTGCATCTGGAAGATGGATTCGAACTCAGAACGTTGTATTGATTTAATTTTCATGTATAAAAAGTGTCACTCAATCAATCAGATTCGATTTTCATGGAAACCACCCACTTGGCCCTGGCCAGCATAAAACTCCCTCCCAAGCTGTCTGGCGTTGTCAACGATCATACCATGTTGAAAACACCAGTTCTCGTCCGATCACTGAACTTAAGCAACATCGGGCGCGATTAGTACTTAGATGGGTGACCGCTTGGGAACGTCGCGTGTCGTTGGCCTTTTGTCTTTTTTATGCTTTTTAGCGATGGAATCGAACTTGGGACAGAATTTTGAATCAAACATAAAATGTGATAAATTTGCGAAAATCGCCTCCAAGTTATGTTTTCTGTAGAAGAAACATTGTTTTATTTAGCATTTTTTGTTTTACTTTTTTATGCTTTTTAACGATGGAATCGAACTTGGGACAGAATTTTGAATCAATCATAAAATGTGATAAATTTGCGAAAATCGCCTCCAAGTTATGTTTTTTGTGGATGAAGATGAAACATTGTTCTATTTGGCATTTTTGTTGCATCTGGAAGATGGATTCGAACTCAGAACGTTGTATTGATTTAATTTTCATGTATAAAAGTGTCACTCAATCAATCAGATTCGATTCTCATGGAAACCACCCACTTGGCCCTGGCCAGCATAAAACTCCCTCCCAAGCTGTCTGGCGTTGTCAACGATCATACCATGTTGAAAACACCAGTTCTCGTCCGATCACTGAAGTTAAGCAACATCGGGCGCGATTAGTACTTAGATGGGTGACCGCTTGGGAACGTCGCGTGTCGTTGGCCTTTTGTCTTTTTTTATGCTTTTTAACGATGGAATCGAACTTGGGACAGAATTTTGAATCAATCATAAAATGTGATAAATTTGCGAAAATCACCTCCAAATTATGTTTTTTGTGGATGAAACATTGTTTCATTTGGCATTTTTATTGAATCTGAAAGATGGATTCGAACTCAGAACGCTGTATTGATTTAGTTTTCATGTATTAAAAGTGTCACTCAATCAATCAGATTCGATTTTCATGGAAACCACCCACTTGGCCCTGGCCAGCATAAAACTCCCTCCCAAGCTGTCTGGCGTTGTCAACGATCATACCATGTTGAAAACACCAGTTCTCGTCCGATCACTGAAGTTAAGCAACATCGGGCGCGATTAGTACTTAGATGGGTGACCGCTTGGGAACGTCGCGTGTCGTTGGCCTTTTTGTCTTTTTTATGCTTTTTAACGATGGAATCGAACTTGGGACAGAATTTTGAATCAATCATAAAATGTGATAAATTTGCGAAAATCACCTCCAAATTAGGTTTTTTGTGGATGAAACATTGTTTCATTTGGCATTTTTATTGAATCTGAAAGATGGATTCGAACTCAGAACGCTGTATTGATTTAGTTTTCATGTATTAAAAGTGTCACTCAATCAATCAGATTCGATTTTCATGGAAACCACCCACTTGGCCCTGGCCAGCATAAAACTCCCTCCCAAGCTGTCTGGCGTTGTCAACGATCATACCATGTTGAAAACACCAGTTCTCGTCCGATCACTGAACTTAAGCAACATCGGGCGCGATTAGTACTTAGATGGGTGACCGCTTGGGAACGTCGCGTGTCGTTGGCCTTTTTGTCTTTTTTATGCTTTTTAACGATGGAATCGAACTTGGGACAGAATTTTGAATCAATCATAAAATGTGATAAATTTGCGAAAATCGCCTCCAAGTTATGTTTTTTGTGGATAAAACATTGTTTTATTTGGCATTTTTATTGCATCTGGAAGATGCATTCGAACTCAGAACGTTGTATTGATTTAATTTTCATGTATAAAAAGTGTCACTCAATCAATCAGATTCGATTTTCATGGAAACCACCCACTTGGCCCTGGCCAGCATAAAACTCCCTCCCAAGCTGTCTGGCGTTGTCAACGATCATACCATGTTGAAAACACCAGTTCTCGTCCGATCACTGAAGTTAAGCAACATCGGGCGCGATTAGTACTTAGATGGGTGACCGCTTGGGAACGTCGCGTGTCGTTGGCCTTTTTGTCTTTTTTATGCTTTTTAACGATGGAATCGAACTTGGGACAGAATTTTGAATCAATCATAAAATGTGATAAATTTGCGAAAATCACCTCCAAATTATGTTTTTTGTGGATGAAACATTGTTTCATTTGGCATTTTTATTGAATCTGAAAGATGGATTCGAACTCAGAACGCTGTATTGATTTAGTTTTCATGTATTAAAAGTGTCACTCAATCAATCAGATTCGATTTTCATGGAAACCACCCACTTGGCCCTGGCCAGCATAAAACTCCTCCCAAGCTGTCTGGCGTTGTCAACGATCATACCATGTTGAAAACACCAGTTCTCGTCCGATCACTGAACTTAAGCAACATCGGGCGCGATTAGTACTTAGATGGGTGACCGCTTGGGAACGTCGCGTGTCGTTGGCCTTTTTGTCTTTTTTATGCTTTTTAGCGATGGAATCGAACTTGGGACAGAATTTTGAATCAAACATAAAATGTGATAAATTTGCGAAAATCGCCTCCAAGTTATGTTTTCTGTAGAAGAAACATTGTTTTATTTAGCATTTTTTGTTTTACTTTTTTATGCTTTTTAACGATGGAATCGAACTTGGGACAGAATTTTGAATCAATCATAAAATGTGATAAATTTGCGAAAATCGCCTCTGAGTTATGTTTATTGTGGATGAAGATGAAACATTGTTTTATTTGGCATTTTATTGCATCTGGAAGATGCATTCGAACTCAGAACGTTGTATTGATTTAATTTTCATGTATAAAAGTGTCACTCAATCAATCAGATTCGATTTTCATGGAAACCACCCACTTGGCCCTGGCCAGCATAAAACTCCTCCCAAGCTGTCTGGCGTTGTCAACGATCATACCATGTTGAAAACACCAGTTCTCGTCCGATCACTGAAGTTAAGCAACATCGGGCGCGATTAGTACTTAGATGGGTGACCGCTTGGGAACGTCGCGTGTCGTTGGCCTTTTGTCTTTTTTATGCTTTTTAACGATGGAATCGAACTTGGGACAGAATTTTGAATCAATCATAAAATGTGATAAATTTGCGAAAATCACCTCCAAATTAGGTTTTTTGTGGATGAAACATTTTATTTGGCGTTTTTATTGAATCTGGAAGATAGATTCGAACTCAGAACGCTGTATTGATTTAGTTTTCATGTATTAAAAGTGTCACTCAATCAATCAGATTCGATTTTCATGGAAACCACCCACTTGGCCCTGGCCAGCATAAAACTCCCTCCCAAGCTGTCTGGCGTTGTCAACGATCATACCATGTTGAAAACACCAGTTCTCGTCCGATCACTGAAGTTAAGCAACATCGGGCGCGATTAGTACTTAGATGGGTGACCGCTTGGGAACGTCGCGTGTCGTTGGCCTTTTTGTCTTTTTTTATGCTTTTTAGCGATGGAATCGAACTTGGGACAGAATTTTGAATCAATCATAAAATGTGATAAATTTGTGAAAATCGCCTCCAAGTTATGTTTTTTTTGGATGAAACATTGTTTTATTTAGCATTTTTATTGAATCCGAAAGATGGATTCGAACTTAGAACGGTGTATTGAATTAATTTTCATGTATAAAAGTGTCACTCAATCAATCAGATTCGATTTTCATGGAAACCACCCACTTGGCCCTAGCCAGCATAAAACTCCCTCCCAAGCTGTCTGGCGTTGTCAACGATCATACCATGTTGAAAACACCAGTTCTCGTCCGATCACTGAAGTTAAGCAACATCGGGCGCGATTAGTACTTAGATGGGTGACCGCTTGGGAACGTCGCGTGTCGTTGGCCTTTTTGTCTTTTTTATGCTTTTTAACGATGGAATCGAACTTGGGACAGAATTTTGAATCAATCATAAAATGTGATAAATTTGCGAAAATCACCTCCAAATTATGTTTTTTGTGGATGAAACATTGTTTCATTTGGCATTTTTATTGAATCTGAAAGATGGATTCGAACTCAGAACGCTGTATTGATTTAGTTTTCATGTATTAAAAGTGTCACTCAATCAATCAGATTCGATTTTCATGGAAACCACCCACTTGGCCCTGGCCAGCATAAAACTCCCTCCCAAGCTGTCTGGCGTTGTCAACGATCATACCATGTTGAAAACACCAGTTCTCGTCCGATCACTGAACTTAAGCAACATCGGGCGCGATTAGTACTTAGATGGGTGACCGCTTGGGAACGTCGCGTGTCGTTGGCCTTTTTGTCTTTTTTATGCTTTTTAGCGATGGAATCGAACTTGGGACAGAATTTTGAATCAAACATAAAATGTGATAAATTTGCGAAAATCGCCTCCAAGTTATGTTCTCTGTAGAAGAAACATTGTTTTATTTAGCATTTTTTGTTTTACTTTTTTATGCTTTTTAACGATGGAATCGAACTTGGGACAGAATTTTGAATCAATCATAAAATGTGATAAATTTGCGAAAATCGCCTCTGAGTTATGTTTTTTGTGGATAAAACATTGTTTTATTTGGCATTTTTATTGCATCTGGAAGATGCATTCGAACTCAGAACGTTGTATTGATTTAATTTTCATGTATAAAAAGTGTCACTCAATCAATCAGATTCGATTTTCATGGAAACCACCCACTTGGCCCTGGCCAGCATAAAACTCCCTCCCAAGCTGTCTGGCGTTGTCAACGATCATACCATGTTGAAAACACCAGTTCTCGTCCGATCACTGAACTTAAGCAACATCGGGCGCGATTAGTACTTAGATGGGTGACCGCTTGGGAACGTCGCGTGTCGTTGGCCTTTTTGTCTTTTTTATGCTTTTTAGCGATGGAATCGAACTTGGGACAGAATTTTGAATCAAACATAAAATGTGATAAATTTGCGAAAATCGCCTCCAAGTTATGTTTTCTGTAGAAGAAACATTGTTTTATTTAGCATTTTTTGTTTTACTTTTTTATGCTTTTTAACGATGGAATCGAACTTGGGACAGAATTTTGAATCAATCATAAAATGTGATAAATTTGCGAAAATCACCTCCAAATTATGTTTTTTTTTGTGGATGAAACATTGTTTCATTTGGCATTTTTATTGAATCTGAAAGATGGATTCGAACTCAGAACGCTGTATTGATTTAGTTTTCATGTATTAAAAGTGTCACTCAATCAATCAGATTCGATTTTCATGGAAACCACCCACTTGGCCCTGGCCAGCATAAAACTCCCTCCCAAGCTGTCTGGCGTTGTCAACGATCATACCATGTTGAAAACACCAGTTCTCGTCCGATCACTGAAGTTAAGCAACATCGGGCGCGATTAGTACTTAGATGGGTGACCGCTTGGGAACGTCGCGTGTCGTTGGCCTTTTTGTCTTTTTTATGCTTTTTAACGATGGAATCGAACTTGGGACAGAGTTTTGAATCAATCATTAAATGTGATAAATTTGCGAAAATCGCCTCCAAGTTATGTTTTTTGTGGATGAAACATTGTTTTATTTGGCAGTTTTATTGAATCTGGAAGATGGATTCGAACTCAGAACGCTGTTTTGATTTAGTTTTCATGTTTTAAAAGTGTCACTCAATCAATCAGATTCGATTTTCATGGAAACTACCCACTTGGCCCTGGCCAGCATAAAACTCCCTCCCAAGCTGTCTGGCGTTGTCAACGATCATACCATGTTGAAAACACCAGTTCTCGTCCGATCACTGAAGTTAAGCAACATCGGGCGCGATTAGTACTTAGATGGGTGACCGCTTGGGAACGTCGCGTGTCGTTGGCCTTTTTGTCTTTTTTATGCTTTTTAACGATGGAATCGAACTTGGGACAGAGTTTTGAATCAATCATAAAATGTGGTAATTTTGCGAAAATCGCCTCCAAGTTATGTTTTTTGTTGATGAAACATTGTTTTATTTGGCAGTTTTATTGAATCTGGAAGATGGATTCGAACTCAGAACGCTGTTTTGATTTAGTTTTCATGTATTAAAAGTGTCACTCAATCAATTAGATTCGATTTTCATGGAAACTACCCACTTGGCCCTGGCCAGCATAAAACTCCCTCCCAAGCTGTCTGGCGTTGTCAACGATCATACCATGTTGAAAACACCAGTTCTCGTCCGATCACTGAAGTTAAGCAACATCGGGCGCGATTAGTACTTAGATGGGTGACCGCTTGGGAACGTCGCGTGTCGTTGGCCTTTTTGTCTTTTTTATGCTTTTTAACGATGGAATCGAACTTGGGACAGAATTTTGATTCAATCATAAAATGTGATAAATTTGCGAAAATCGCCTCCAAGTTATGTTTTCTGTAGAAGAAACATTGTTTTATTTAGCATTTTTGTTTTACTTTTTATGCTTTTAACGATGGAATCGAACTTGGGACAGAATTTTGAATCAATCATAAAATGTGATAAATTTGCGAAAATCACCTCCAAATTATGTTTTTGTGGATGAAACATTGTTTCATTTGGCATTTTATTGAATCTGAAAGATGGATTCGAACTCAGAACGCTGTATTGATTTTGTTTTCATGTATAAAAAGTGTCACTCAATCAATCAGATTCGATTTTCATGGAAACCACCCACTTGGCCCTGGCCAGCATAAAACTCCCTCCCAAGCTGTCTGGCGTTGTCAACGATCATACCATGTTGAAAACACCAGTTCTCGTCCGATCACTGAAGTTAAGCAACATCGGGCGCGATTAGTACTTAGATGGGTGACCGCTTGGGAACGATGGAATCGAACTTGGGACAGAATTTTGAATCAATCATAAAATGTGATAAATTTGCGAAAATCGCCTCCAAGTTATGTTTTTTGTGGATGAAACATTGTTCTATTTAGCATTTTTGTTTTATTTTTTATGCTTTTTAACGATGGAATCGAACTTGGTACCCGTAATGCTGGGTAGATACCTCTTCGTGGTGTGTTACGGGGTAAGTTCTACCATGGTCACATTGCCAGCTACAGGCACATCCTGACGCAACGAATACCTTCCCAATATCCAACTCTGTGGTACTTATTCCTTCTCTCCCTAGTAACGGTACAGATAAGCGTGGCCAGGAATAGTAATTCTAATGCTTTTGTCATTTTTTGTCATAGATTGAAATTAAGGACTACACCCACCTTGATTTCTGATAGCAATCTGGACAGAGATTTCAAAGGAAACATTAGTATCACTAGTTTCCAGTCCACGAAATATACCGTAGCAATGCCATGCTTTCGTATTTTCATATATTCATATAATATTTATTTTCCATATTTCATTATACTTATTTTTCATATTTCATTATATTTATTTTTCATATTTTTACATTTTATTTTTATAATTTCCATATTTTTATAATTTCATGTTTTTACAATTTAATATTTTTTTATTTATGTATTTTATACTGTCCTAATTTTACACTTTCATATTTAATATTTAATGTTTTAATATTTTTAAACTATTACATTTCATATTTTTGTATTTTCATATTTATATAATTTCTTGTTATTACATTTTCATATTATAATATTTTTATATTGACATATTTTCCATATTTTTATATAGTCGAGTCAAGTACAAGACACTGAAGACGGCCTTACTGTTGAGGTCGAAATACGTATCTGTCAGGATACAATTAAGTGGTGGAATTCAATGGGATTGTTTAAACTCGTCTTATGACAGGCATATTTTTATATTTTTCTTATTTTTATACATATATTACATTATATGATGCTTTTATATTTTTAAATTTTCATGCTTTCACATTTTTTATACCTGTATATGTTCATATTTTTATACCTTTGTATTTTTAAATTTTGAATTCCCTATTTAAATTCTTTGTATTTTCAAATATGTATATTTTCTTTTTTCATGCTATCATATTTTCATATTGTTATAATTTATAATATTTAACTTCCATATTTTTTTGTCTTTCTTATATATTTATACTTTCATGTTGTTATAATTTAATTTGCATATTTATATATTTCTATATTTTCAGGTTTCCGTTTTCATATTTTTGTATTTTTATATTTTTATGATTTAATTTTTTATACTTCCATATTTCCATATATATTTTTGTGTTTTAATATTTTTATATTATCTTATTTTCAGATCTTCTTATTGTCATATCTTCAAAATTTTATGCTTTAACATCAATTACAAGATACAAAAATATGAGTGCATGGAAGCATGGAGGCGTGCGATTGTGGAAGTATTGAAAACTTTAAAATATAAAATTTTCAATATTTTCATATTCTCATGCTTTTATGTTTTTGTGTACTCATATTTTTGTATCTTCATTTTTTAATTTCATGTTTTCCTATTTTTATTTTTATATAGCAATTTTCATTCTTTTATTATATTATATTTTTATGTTTCTTATTTTCATATTATAAAATTTTCATAATTTCATGCTTTTTATTTTTATATTATAATATTATGTACCTTCATATTTTTATGATTTAACATTTTCATAGCCCACTACAAAATATCACAGAAATGAAAGCTGCACAACCTGACATGTAACATTTATGCAGACGACGTCCTGGCACATAACCTATCTGATACTCATAACTAAAAAAATCTATATAATTTCCAGCTTCTTCTACAAGAGATGTACATCCTGAGTTAACTCCGGCTCCTAGTTGATGTTATATTCTACAAATATATATAAAATTTGATATAACTTCTTATCATAATGTTATTCATTTCACTACATATTTATATACAACTACCAAAATAAGAACTTAAAAAGAACGCGGTGCGTATGGTACGGTATGTCCACGCATCCTTCAACCCCTGTAGATTCGAGATATGTATCATGTTGAAGTGAATACTTGAACACGATACAACTCTAAGAATCATCTCTGCGGCAAACACAACGCAGTGGGCCTGGCCGCTTTGAAGTTTATGTCATACCACTGGTATGCTGTGAGCCTCAATATTGACAAGAAAAATTATTGGGCGTCATCTAACTCAATGATTTTCCAGGATGCTTTCTTTGAACTGGCTGCGTTTGTGTTCGATTAGATTAGATTAGATTAGATTAGATTAACGATGGAATCGAACTTGGGACAGAATTTTGAATCAATCATAAAATGTGATAAATTTGCGAAAATCACCTCCAAGTTATGTTTTTTTGTGGATGAAACATTGTTTTATTTGGCATTTTTATTGCATCTGGAAGATGGATTCTAACTCAGAACGCTGTATTGATTTAGTTTTCATGTATAAAAAGTGTCACTCAATCAATCAGATTCGATTTTCATGGAAACCACCCACTTGGCCCTGGCCAGCATAAAACTCCCTCCCAAGCTGTCTGGCGTTGTCAACGATCATACCATGTTGAAAACACCAGTTCTCGTCCGATCACTGAAGTTAAGCAACATCGGGCGCGATTAGTACTTAGATGGGTGACCGCTTGGGAACGTCGCGTGTCGTTGGCCTTCTTGTCTTTTTTATGCTTTTTAACGATGGAATCGAACTTGGGACAGAATTTTGAATCAATCATAAAATGTGATAAATTTGCGAAAATCGCCTACAACTTATGTTTTTTCTTGAAGAAAGTTTTTTTTCTAGTTGGCTTTTTAGCTGAAACTGGAGATGAATTCAAATAGCCTTCTATAAGTTGCACTTACTGAATTAAGATTATATAATCCTTTAGATCAAAAGGTAGATTTTTTGTGCCATCGTAGGACAATACTGTTTTTAGCGATAGTATCGAAGGAATTAGTTTTTTTTGTTTGGGTGGGGTCTGTATTACATTACAACCGAATCATAGAATGGCCGTAAATGGCCAGAGTAGTGTTGTCCAAGTTCCTTCTGCTTCTCTGGTTATATAAAATGGGTTAGGTTTAAAAGGTATTCAAACATATTTTACATTTTTATTTGGAGTGAGTCAATTGGAGGTACAGATATAATACTTATGACCTAATATCAATTTTCTTATTTTAGACAAGCATCATTGCTGTCTTTATTTGCTACGAGTAGCAAGATTACAACGGTTTTATATGAGAAATTGAGTACACTTCATTGGGTAGTGCATCTGTAAGGTGTATTCAAATTGGTGGCTATTGTGCTAAGCCAAAATACTTCCTAGGTTTGTTATACACATCAACATCAACGTCAATCACAACGACCCTGTGCATGACGTCTAACGTCGTGTCATAAAGCGTCTTGCTACAAAGTGCTCAATTTGTACTGCATTTCAACAACAATAAATCACACCTCAATCAGTCGGTTGTTAGCGAATGGACTTATGGTAGCGAACAACTGTTACGTTGTGCTTCTAACTACATGCTTTTTGTGCTAATCTTAATCCCCATAAATAATACAATGTTGTTTGTCGTCTCTCCCGTAATACCGAAACCGAGGAAAAGTCAACGACAAGAAAAACGATTCGGAAAATTTGCATATAATAAAGTTTATGACGTGCGAAGGTAGATCTTATTCGATCTATCAATCCACAGCTTGCAAAGGTCAGAGCAATAAAAAGCAGTTCTATCGTTGCCATTGTAATGCGAAACGAGATAACCTTTATCAAACATTCTACTAGCAAGCGGCTGGCACCGCCCTCTGTCCATCGGCGCCTCGATCAGGAGCAGAGCATTAAGCTGATGGTTCTGGTTACCACCCTATCTTCTGATCAACACCGATAGTAATCGCTTGGAATTAGCGTAAGAATCATTAGCGGCAGAGCGAAATAGAAACTCGCACAAAAAACTTTTCAATTGTTGTCCAAGCCCTGCTGCATTGGAGATAAGTAAGAAATGTTGAACAGCATGTTTTATTTTAAAACATCCGTTCCGGACAAAAAAGGCAATTGGTTCCATCCAGGATCGAACTGGAGACCTTCTGCGTGTAAAGCAGACGTGATAACCGCTACACTATGGAACCCGATGCTTTGTTTGATGGCTGGGAGTACGTCATCAACGCCGCTATCGGTTTTGTATTGGAATAAGGTAAAGGATAAAAATAGCAACCCAACGCAACGGTTGCTTTGAATGCGCATGCGCGTTGCTTTACTTATAAATAGATGTGATGCTTCCAGTTCATTTGTAGTTGTGAACTTCTAAATATAAAAACGAAAGCGAGGCGAGCGGAGTAAAAATAGATGCACACACCAATGCTGGTTTCATTGACTTGGGGTGTGAGTCAGGTAGTCTACTGTCAGGCGATGTTTTCAATTCTTCACTTATTCGCTATAGGTGTGCATACGTAAGCCGTTAGGCAGTCGAAATAAGAATAAAACTGCTTGTGTCCGTTAGAATCGTTAAATATAGGTAATCTATCTATCTTCTTCCATATAATAAAAATGAAAAGGTCCGTGTTCGAATCCGCAAAACTCGAAAACGGGTGGACGAATTTTCTCCATTCCTTCTGCAGATATGTTCTTTAATGTTTACGACGGGTTTATATAATATTTCTTCCTGCGAAAATCACAAATAAGGTTGAGAAAATAGTGAAAAACAAAAATTAAGAATCGTATGAAAGCTTCGCATGTGCAGTTCAATACACGCATTTTCGCTTACTATGCAGGCCAACGTCTGCCGGGTCGACAGTATGTATATTAGGTTTTCGATTACTAATTATTGGGCAACATGCGGTTTTCGTTAAGATAAGCGTTTTGGAGCAAAATCGAATTTTTGAACCACTCTAATGTATATATGATTCATATTAGCAGCTGAGACATTAGCAGTAGAGCAGCAGTTGTATTCTCACACTAGGCGAATAAAATTTACTACAAAGTTGTTTATCAGCAATTAATCGAATAGTTTTTGATATCATTTTCTCTATATGGAAACATTTTCCAATGTCTAATATCCATTTTAGTAAACAATTGGACTGCTTTTGACCTTTTTTGTACTCTAAGTAAAGGTAAATTCAATACGAAGTTAATTCAAAGTTTAATTAAATTCGAAACCAAACCCAATTCCAGTCCAAACCAATTCCAACCCAAAACCATTCCTAATAAAATTATAAATAAAATAAACTCCAGATTCATTCCATATCAAACCCAAATCCAATACAAACCTAATCCACGTTCATTGAAAATCCAATAAAAGAAATCCAAACCTAATTCAAATTCAATCCAAAACTAATCCAAAGCCAATCCAAATACAATGAAATCCATTCCAAATCCAATTCTAATCCATTCCAAATTCAATCCGAAGCCAATTTTAATATATTCCAAATCCACTCAAGTTCTATTTTAAAACCATTCTAAATACAATCGAAACCTAATCCAAATCCTTTTTAAATTCAATCCACATGCAATGCGATTTTTTTCTAAATCCAATCCAAATCCAATTCATTTCAAATCTAATACAAACATAATCCAAAATTGAATCCGAATCCGTTCCAAATCCAATCCAAACCTAATGCAAGTTCAATCCAAATCCATTTTAAATCTAATTCTAATCCATTTCAAGTTAAAAGTGTATCCTCAAACCGAACAAAAAATCATCTCGGTCCAAAAACTTCTAGTCGCACCGTGCTGCCAAAAAAACAGGAACTTTTTTTAACTATGGAAATAATCCTTCATCGTTAATATACATATTCATTTTAATCAAAACGCTCATGTTATTATCTATAATACTGCCATCCGTCTTTATATTTCATCTTCTCAGAAATCAAGAAGTCTATTTTTCGATATTTGATCCAGAATGAAGAATATTCCGAACTATCGGTTTTCCATCTATAAAGACAGCATAACTCTAAAACTAACTAACTAACTAAGGCACCTGGTTGAAACGATTTGGATTGGAAGAGTGGAACTTCCTATTGTTAACATCTCGTGGATAAAGGATGGGCTCTTCTCCCCATCTATTGGGTCAATATAGGAAACGAGGGCTAGGTTATATTATTGTATGTACTAACTTTCTTCTGAAAAGAGATTCTCTAGTCATCCAGTGGATTCGCATAAGTGTCTCTGCTTATGGAACCACCCCACCCTATTTTGGCCCTTCATACAGGAGTTTGATGAAGTACAAACAATAATATAATCATGATCAAATTGTTTGTCAGATATGGCCAGTGCTATCGGCAGGTGCCTTGCTATAATAGATGGTAGTATCATCATCATCATCTTGTACTCTTAAAGGCTTATCATAAAAGGGTCAGAGACCCATATCCATAGTGTTATATACCAATTGATTCAGTTCGACTATAACTGTGTGCAAAAAGTTTCGTTCATTTTTTAGCACTTATCTGCTCGCAGTAAGTTGCATTCGACAGTGAAATAAATGTGGCATTGTTTCTTATTGAAAGCTGGTAGTAAATTTATCGTATCAAACAATAAATAAATAAAATTTTAATTAGTGGCGTTTACTGTTCCTACGAGGGGCCTACGATGAGAGAGACATTATTTTCTGTATATGATTATTGATATTAGAAATTCATACACATAACGCTGGGTAGACACCTTCACGTGGTGTGTTACGAGGTAAGATCTACCACGGTCACATTGCCAGCTACAGGCAAATCCTGACCCAACGAATACCTTCCCAATATCCAACACCGTGGTACTTATGAGGGTGTCGCTGAGTCGAGAGTCTCTCTTTAAGTATCACATCAACATTTCGTTCCTCTCCCCTAGTTGTGGTACAGATGGGCGTAGTCCGGAGTAGTAATCCTAACGCTTTTGTAATTTTTGTTATAGATTGAAATCAAGGACTACACCTACCTTGATTTCAAAAAGCAATCTAGACAGAAATTTCAAAAGAAACATGAGTTTTACTTCACTTTAATTTTTTTCATATATTCAAATACAAGAATATTTTCTTTCGCCGCCAAGCCACCGCCGCTGGCTGAAAATGACCTACAAAACTTCAATCGGCGCACAGGTCTAGATTGATTATCAAGTTGAATCTTGAATGGAAATTTCGAACAAACTTCTAAGAGAGGTTCCCAAACTTTTGGATATGCGACCCTCCTAGCAGAATCCCATATTGCTTGCGACCCACCAGGTACCAAATGCATTGATTTTGTGAAATTAGATAGAAATGAGTTCGCGTTAGATTGGACAAATTATAATAAATTGCTTTATGATGGGATATCATTGTATTTGTCGAAAATTCGTCAATTTTTTGGATTGGATGTGGATTGGATTTGGATGGAATTTTAATTGAATTTGGGTTGGATTTGGATTGGATTTGAAATTTATTCAGATTGATTTTGAATTGGATTTCGATTTGATTAGCATTGATTTAGATTGGATTTGAATTAGATTCGGATTGGATTTTAAATAGCTTAGGATTGGTTTTGGATTGGGTTCGGGGCTTACATTTGGATTGTATAGGACTTCTTTCTACTTGCCCAAATATCGTATAACAAAAAAAAGGTCGTTGACCTCGTCAGGTTTGTTGTTCTTCAATCATCCAATCATTAGTCAGATCCTAATTCAAATTATAGAATAAATTTGTGGGACAAAATAGTAACAAAATTATGAATTAAGATTTGTCTTTCGCGACCCTCCACTGAACAGCCCACGACCCCCCTGGGGGTCGCGACCCACAGTTTGGGAACCTAAGGTATCCCGGAAAGAGCCTTTGAAAAAAAAAAACTGCTGTTCCAGGATAAACTTCGTCGGGAATTCCAGCAAGACGTCTTAGAAGAATCTTAGAGGCAACTCCTAATTGAAACTCTGGAATCCAGGGATGAATTTTGAAGGAACTACTGGGAATAGAACATACTATTATGTCAAATAAATAAGTAACTGAAACAATATCGAGGTATGTATGTAATGACTTTTGAGTGACTAGACTCAAAATAGTGACCAAGCCACTAAAAAGTGACTCGCTACCAGGCCTAGAGTTTTAGAAGGATCTCTTGAACGCATGTTTGAATTTTTTTGGCGTGATTTAAGCAAAAATTTCGAAATTGGGGACCGTCACGAAATTATGTAAGATTTTAAACGTTCATAGCGCCTTCATCTATTGGAATGAATGTGACAGTTTTATTTATTTTATTTATTGTCAACATTAAACTATTGAAAATTTGCATGAACCGTTGGGAAGCAGTTAATCGTTAAAAAGTAGGCAATTAACTAGGGAAGCATTAACCGCATTAAATCGAATCCAACAAATGAACTCGAGATTCATCATCACCACCGAGAAATAAATTTGAGTTTTTAGGTGAATATAGTAATATATACCAATTTTATCATTTTTATATTTAAGAATTTTGGGATGATAAAATAGGAAATGTGACAAAATCGGAAAAAATAATTTCCAGTTTTTTTATTTGTTTCACAAATATGAATCAGTTTATTCCTTGGAAAAGCAAAATACGTGAACGGAACCCATAATTAATTGTCAAAAAGACTTACTATATTCTTGACAGGTACTCAGAAGTGATTCATAATAATAAACCACAGGCGATGAAAGTTATTTTATGAAAATTGTTTATTGTTGTTTGCGTTATTATTTACAAAAATAAAAAGAACAACTCAAGACAAAATTTTCAAAACGACTTATCTGCTTTTGTAAACAAAGATTCGAACGTCGATTTGACGAATCTGATAGCACTCCCACGTAAATCAACACTATCAATAGCCCGAGCAGCACACATGTTGTACATAGATCACAGTAGCTTATGTGTGACCCGATTTAGTCACAATTAGGTTGCTGTAACCAGTTTCATTAGACTTGTGCTGCTTGGGAGGTAGGTGAAAGTTTTGGTTACCTGTTGATGATATTGGTTCACGTCGAGGTGCTCTCTGATCCGTCAAATCGACGTTTGAATCTTTGTTTACAAAAGCAGATAAGTCGTTTTGAAAGTTTTGTCTTGAACTAAAATTTTCCAAATTTTTTGGGGTGACAAAATTGGATCGAAAAGTGGTAAAATCGTGACGCGTTAAAATAGAGTGATAAATCGTGGGCATATAAAATCGGGGAGTAACAAAATCATTTCGATACTGTATTTGAAAAACCGTAGCCAACAATTTTCATATTTTGAGTTATGCCAGTTTTGTTCAAAACCAGTGACCAGTTTTACGGAGTTTACGTTGGGCGGTCGTGTCTTGTAGTCTTGTACATAACCCTTCTGTTTTTTTTAAATTCAATAGTGAGCCCATTAGCCCCGCCCTTTTTTAATCGTTATGAGTGCAAATTTGATGTGTACTCATTTCGAATAACGAAGGGGCGGAGCTACTGAGCTTACTTCATTAGGTCCAAGAAAGCAGCTTTACCGCGCTTGAGAGTCGAATTAGTGTCAAATGACATTAATGTCATGACATTGCGTGACATTTTTTAAATATCGCTCTCATGGCTCACCCTTTGTGTTTAGGACAATGATCGGTTTGACAAAGTCCTAGTATCCTTTATACATTGCATGTTAATACAAAAATCCGACTTTTTTTTACATTTCTTATCACTGCTTCGGAGAGCGGACCCAGCATCGACATCTGTGGTGTTCTTTCGCGTAATTGGCGGTTTGCTGCAAATAATTGTGCGGCCGTCGCCAGCAACATCATCAAGATTTCGAAATTTAACCCACAATGATGGACGTCGGCGGTGTTTGCTGCAGAAATATCGTTGTCGGTGGGAGCAGAGCAGAGCAGGTTAAAGCGATTTATTTTGCATACTGATAGTGATTGCAAAGGCGCACTAAATCGGTCCTTTTTTATTGCGATTCTCTTCCAAAATTAGCATAAAGGCTTTCCAGTTACGCGCCGGGTGCCACGCGCCGAGTTGTGCGCCATGCAAAAAGTAAATAAACCAATGTCAAACACATGTGAGCTTTCGGTGAGCTTTCCCACCTTCGCTTCTAAGGTATGCAGCATTTTGTCGTCCCTATACAAAAGATATTCTTCGGTGAAATTGTTTGAGTTAAAAACGGGTGTTGCACTCATTAAGCCTGTGCTGTGTTCTGTATATTATTGTGGTGGGTTTTGGTAGAGTAAACAGTGCAATGTGCGATGCAATATTTTACATTGAAAATTGATGAAAATTGTATAAGTAGGGGTAATGACGGCTTTGGCAGGTTTTGTTATATTATTGGCAGGGGTTTTTTTTATGACAGATTATGCTCAAATTTGGCCCAAACATTCTTTGCATATCAAAGAATATTGTGGCCAAATTTCATAAAATTCGATCGACAAAAAACCCCTGCCAATAATAGAACAAAACCTGCCAAAGCCGTCTGTTCCCCTACCACAATATACTTAAATACCTTAGCGGCGCACAACTAAGTGAGGCAGAGGTGATTGAGCAAAATGCTAAAAAATCTAGAGAACCACAATAATGCCATCATTTTATGAAGGAGAAGGTTTTGTTTGTCGTATTGGAAACTGTCGCAAAAGCTATCGTTTTGCTGCTGTTAGTGACTGGAAAGGTGCATTGAGGGGAATTTTCGCCAGTGGCGCGGAATTTTCGCCAAAAAATCGCGTTGACGGAGTGACCTCTCAGGACCCGAGCAGAGCTTGAGAGAAAATCGATAACTTGTTTTGATGTTGTGAAATCGCCGAATATGATAACAAAATAAGTACACAGTTTGATGTCAGATCAAACAATTTAGAAATCAACAACAAAATGAGATCAAAATATGTAGCCCGGGGAGTGTGCAAATATAGCTGAGTTAGCAGAGCAGGACAGTCTATATCTTCCGTAAGTAGCTTCCCTGCAAAAGCGGCCAGAGCAATTGATCGTCTCACCTCAAGCGGTTCTATTTGCAGAAGACGGCAACGATCCACATACGGTGGCAGGTTCATCAGGTAGTGCCACCTGAGGAACCGAAGTGCATATCTAACAAACTTGTTTTGAATAGCTTCTATTCGGGCGATCTAGCTAATGTGTATGGGCTCCATACGACAGCATTCAACTCCAAAATTGATCATACCAGCGAACAGAGAGGGCTTTGAGACAAAATGGATCACGGAACTCGTCTGCAATTTTGAACATAAAGCCCAATTGTCGATTGGCTCTGGCGATTATGTCGTTGTAGAGAACTCGAAAGGTAAGCCCACTGTCCAAGATAACGCAGAGATCCTTCAGGTGCTGCACTCGGGTAATACTTGTGACACATGTATGATAACATTATCACTGTACAGCATAAAATCATATGTCTGTCACCCAGAATCACGATGGTATCACGATAGCACGATGATTTTGTCATTAAAACCGCCCTAACTTTGTCATTAAATTTGCCTTCGCCTATAGTGTTTGAACAGTCTCCCGAAAACTATTCATTGGATTTTCGGCGGACCGACTACAGTGCACTGAGCCTCGCGCTTTCTGAAATCGATTGGCAAGTTATTGAAACATCCAGTCATATCAACGACGCTGTGGATTACTTCTGTAACAAGGTAGAAGAGGCAATTTTCCATGTTGCACCAGCTCGCAGACCTCCACAAAAACCGCCATGGTCTAACTCCCGTTTACGGACACGAAAACGATCAGCTGCTCTCCGAAAATACAGTAATTCACGATCAACTTATTACAAACGACTATTCAATGTTGCTAGCCAGCGCTACCGTAACTATAACCATTGCCTGTACAATCGGTACGTGAAGCGAACGGAAGCTAGTCTTCGTGCTAATCCCAAGAGATTCTGGTCATTCGTGAACGAGAAGAGGAAAGAATCAGGACTGTTCAATGTTTCTAGGAGACACGATGGCCAACAATGAACGCGAGAAATGCAATCTATTTGCACGTCATTTCCAACGCGTTTTCAACGCATTTTCCGCATCTGAAGTGCAAGTGGACTGCAATCGTTGATATGCCAGGCAATGGCCCGTATGAATAAAAAGTAGTAAAAACTACAATATGTAGTTTCTACTTTGTAGTAAGGTCCATATGTAGTAAAGTTGCTTTGGTATGAATAATAAACTTTTTCGAACATAGTAGTAAATACTAATTTCGAAAATAAAAAAGTAGTATTTACTACAAAATACATCTGTCAAAATTTGATTTGTTTATGTTTTGTTGTTGTAGTTGTTCCCTATATGTACCATATTTATTGAAAGTTCGAATTCAAATTAAGTAAAAAAGCCTAGCATGATGGAAATTGTGATTCTTTGGCCAAGAATCTTGATATTTTTCATCGCATTGCTTGAGTTCGGAAATTGAATCCAACGGTCAGTTTTTCGGCAATTTTTCGACACGCCGACGCTTGCTCTGGTATATGTATTACATTTACGCGTTTTTTAACGTAATTAATTTTTACGCAATTATTTAAAATTTGGGATCTTTGTGGGTTTTCACGCGGATTTTTTTGAAGTTATTTTACGCGGTTTTTTATTATAGTCAGGGTAAGTAAAAAACGCAAATAATTGATTATAGTTGAAGTCATTTCGACGGTGGTTTTTGGAATCTGCTGTTTAATATATAGATCGCATTTGCCGTTCGCCACTTCTCCTCGTGATTCGATTCAGTTAACAAATGTTTCGTCGAAAATTTTACGTCCACTTCCAAAAATCGATACACTTAAGTCGGTTTTTACGTGGGGGACATTTTAAACAACCGCGTAAAAAAACTTCAAGAAAATCCGTATAAAAACCCGCGTATATCCCAAAATTTCGAAAATAATTCGTCGCATAAAAACGACCTGCGTAAAAAAACTAGTAAAAACCGACTCCATCGTATAAACTTTGATAAATAGCACTAATCGTATCGTTAATTTAATTTGCGGTGGTTATTTCAATTCGTAAACACCTTTTACCATGTAGGCAAATTTAAATCCAGGCGATGGAATAACTTTGTAGCAAGCTCCTGAGCAGACTACAAATAATTTGTAGTATTTACTGCTTTTTTTCATACCAACTGTCAAACAAGTTCCACAAAAGTAGTATGTTCGAAACTTGTAGTAAACTGCCCATGATTTCATAGTTGACGTAACAACCATTACACTTTCGCAAGTGTTTCGAATAATTTAGCGACAAACATCGCAAATTTGAAACATTTCAACCCGTAAGCACTTAAGGACATAGTAGAGTACCACGATGGCAGTCAATATGGCACCGGACCTTCCACGGGTCAACCCCACACCTCCCGCACTCCTCTCCCACCAACATTCGAATGCATCGAACAGCATCGAACAAAAGTTTAATATTCAGATTACTAATCTGTTGACAGTATATTTATGTACTTCCCGTGATAATTAACATGTTTCTTAAAAGAGTCCTATGCATTTCGGTTCGAAATATAGCCTAAACCAGCAGTTTCGTGCCAATTTAACTGCCGTCCGCGTTTTTTTTGGTTTATCACTGCACTTCACTTCTTCTCAAAGGGCATTGAAAAAATCATTTTTTTACACACTTCTCCGCACATGAGCAGCCCGAAATGTTGATGGAATGCAAATGAAACATCACTTTATGAAATCAGTCACTTGTTTGACGCGAAAACCTAATAAAAACTGCTAGGGGAAAAGTGGGTAAAACCGACACCTTAAGCAACTTTACAGTTCCCCAATCTATGAAACAATTTTCCGGTCTAGAAATTTCATACAAGCATACTTCGGCTCTTCATGCATCAGTCCATGAGGTCTCAGGACAATATTTCTTGATAGAATTTGATTTATGATGAAAACACGAACAGTCCATCTTCCAGCCCAACCAGCTGGGGTACGGGTAAGATCGACACCACATGAGGGTAAAACCGACACATCAAGTCGTTATGGAATCGAGCATCGGAATAATTCTAAATGTTGTTACAACATAATTGGAAATGTTTAACAATATTGATTTTTAAAATTGGGTTTTAAAATTCATGTTTAGGGGTCACTCATAAACGATGGTTGAACAAAATTTTATTTATTTAAAATCATCACCACATATCATATTTTATTTACTTTCTTCAGTGGGTCTGGTGAAAAATATATAGAGTATAAGATTGTTAGTAATAAAATTTACTAACTACTGTAAACATAAACCAATATTTAAATTTCACTTATTTTAAAAAGCTGTTTACAAAGGCGATTTAAAATAAATGCGTATGGTGCAGTTATGACAAGAAATGAAGATGACTAGTTCCGTAGGTGACGAGCTACATGTTTACAGGGGTGAAAATGGATCACGAAGAACAACACTAGAGAAAGGATAAATTCAAGAGTAAAATAAGCCTAAAAATACGATTTTTCTTTGAGCGCTATTGTTATCCGACCTGCAGGTTTTCCTTGATGACTCAATATTACCCTCTATACCTATTGTCACGCCCAATGATGATATGGTATGCAATCAGTCTATGATTCAGTTATATTCCCCGTCGCCTCGTTTTTCAATACTTGAATTATATTATACGAATGATGAGTCCAATAATACAGAGGTATTTCGTGATTCGATGGCAGGTGTCGAATTTACCCCAACTGATAGCATAATAATGATGAGATACATGTGGATGTTCATAATTAGAAAAGTTAACTATTTTTCCACAACATACACAAAATGATGTTCAATTATGGATCAGAGGTGGATTAAATACTGAAAATCAACATATTATTGCCGTAAAAGCTTATACACCGATCCCAAAATTTTACATAATTCATCTCCTAAAAGGTGATCAATGCTAATTGTCTGTTTATTATGACTCTTACACGTCTCCGCCAGTTACAAAATGACTAGAAATACTAGAAATCAAACGTTTATTCAAACTGTGTTGAAATTCTGTCCGATAATCACTAGAAATCAGAGATTTGAAGTGGTGTCGGTTTTACCCGCAGTGTCGGTTTTACCCACAGTTCCCCTATTATTGTTCGAAAAACGACTAAAAACTGATCGTGGATGTGGAGCGAATGTAAACACCGCGGTACCGATAGTAGCAAACTAATAATAAGGGTGGTTCAAAAATGAATTTGCTCCACCTCGCTTAGTCGATTATGTTTCATATGTTAGGTATCGTTCGCTGGATTTGGTTGGTTTGAATTGGGGCTTACGTAGGCTGACCAGACGTACCGTATTTAACGGGACAGTCCCGTTTTTTATACCTTATTGGGCTGTCCCGTCGTAATCTAAAAAATCCTCAATTTGTCCCGTTTTTGCATTGATTCGTCCAAAGAGCTCCAAAATATTATTCAAACAAATTCAATATTTTCGACAGGAATCTAAAACCAAATACAACGAACGTGGACGAAACCCATCCATAAAGTTTGAGATGTTAAGTTATAAGTGTTGCTTTTAAAAAAATGCTATCTATTTCCAGATTAAGTTCATTTTCAATTTTTTTTCTTGCGAAGAAGGTAATTCTATTTTTCTTCAAATTTGCTTTACCACGTATTTTTCAATCGTTTGATTCTTTTCGGAACATTAGGAGTCATTTAAAGTTTTTTTTAAATTCTTTAAAAGTGTTAAAAAAAATTTCAAAGTGTTTCTGAATAATTCTGAATATTTCAAAATCTTCCACTGTAAAAAAACGACGACATTAAAAAATTCAGAAAAAAATATTTTAGGCTCTTTTTAGTGGAATGTATTCAACCGTCTAAGACGAGTTTAGTACTTTCCGTTTAATTCCACTACGTTTTGTTATCTTTGCTGCAAAGATAACAAAACGTAGTGGAATTAAATGGAAAGTACTGAACTCGTCTTCTTCTTCTTCTTATTGGCATTACATCCCCACACTGGGACAGAGCCGCCTCGCAGCTTAGTGTTCATTAAGCACTTCCACAGTTATTAACTGCGAGGTTTCTAAGCCAAGTTACCATTTTTGCATTCGTATATCATGAGGCTAACACGATTATACTTCTATGCCCAGGGAAGTCGAGACAATTTCCAATCCGAAAATTGCCTAGACAGGCACCGGGAATCGAACCCAGCCACCCTCAGCATGGTATTGCTTTGTAGCCGCCCGTCTTACCGCACGGCTAAGGAGGGCCCCGAACTCGTCTTAGACGGTTGATTAAAAAATTGCTTATAAATCAGCTGAACAAAATCGACTTAAAGGCAAACCGAGAAAAATTTGTTCGGATTTCGGTCATCACGTAGGGGGAAAGACGGCTTTGGCAGGTTTTGTTCTATTATTGGCAGGGGGGTTTTTGTCGACCAAATTTTATGAAATTTGGCCACAATATTCTTTGATTTGCAAAGAATGTTTAGGCCAAATTTGAGCCTAGTCAGTCATAAAAAACCCCCCTGCCAATAATAGAACAAAACCTGCCAAAGCCGTATTTCCCCCTACTTTAAGGCTAGTTTACAGATCAGGAGCTTGGCTGAAAATTTCGCTTCCATATGTGTCCGCGGGGTCTATGGGATTCCGTTGGCCCGATTTAAAATATAATCCGGCGTAAATCTCCTAGAGTCCGAACTATATGCTAGCCTACAAATTAGCCAGGATTTATTTTATTGTATGAGTTCCCCCTTTTTGAAAGCAATGGACAACGCCAACCATATTCATGGAAACAATCAAAATTACGTTTTATTAATGTTCTTTCCTTGTTGAGATTCTTGTTATTCTTATCTGAAGATTTTCCCTACATTCATTAGAATACGTTTTAGCATGGGAAATCAATAATCGCGGCCTATTGCTCTTTTAGAATTTGTCTTTTGACATTTTTTTTTCTTATCTTTCTAATGCCCAGACCGGCTTTAAATGGACTTTGACTATTTTTTGTTATTTTGTTATTTTTAAATTATGAATAAAGTTCAACACTATTGTAGTTTAATATTTTTCCACAACTAACTTAATTAAAATAATAGAAGATTATGCTGGTTATGCTTTCACTAACTACTTACATGGAAAATGAAAATTAAGCGCATAATTTTTTAAAGTTCCACAGCTCTTGAGTTTTGTCACAAGGTTTTTTGGCATGTCCCGTTTTGCAACTGCCATAGTCCTGTTTTTTTCACAGAAATGATCTGGTCAGCCTAGGCTTACCGTGCTCAGGTCGTTTCAGGTTTGTATGGCAGTTGATATGGCGAGGTTGAATTTTATATTATTCTGATTGTGGCACTCCGTGATTGGGCGCTGGTGAGGGGAAGACCATATGACTGGATGAAATTCAAGAGCATTAACTCCTTAGACAATGCATATTACATGGACGTTCCAATAGTTGGGAGTCGATTTTAATCGCGGTTGTAAATCTTTAGCATGATAATAAAGCCTCAAATACAATGTCGGCGGAACGGAAACGGCAAATTTGACAGTTAGCCCATATATTTTCCGTCAAATTTGCTGTTTCCTTTCCGCTGACATTGTGTTTGTGTAATTCAACAAAATAGCCAGATTTTTTTTTGTGATACATATCTATTTCACCAGGAGCAGATACTTCATACAAAAAGTGTGACATGGGTGAGCGGAGTATAAAATGCTATTTCAACGGATCTTTCCTAAGGTGCGTTCAGTGAAGGCTCTGGAATGTTGCTTTCAGCTATGTGGGTTCTCTTTTCGCCAGCGTTTGGAGGGGAGGCATACCGCTTTGCTACAAAAGTAGTAAATACTACATAATTTGTAGTAAAGTGTGGATTACTACTTTTTATTCATACGGGCCAATGTCTGCAACTTCGAACTTTCCCGCATTACAGCTGACATGGTGATAGCAGCAACGCAGAAATTGAAGCTATCGTTCGCTCCAGGTCCCGACGGAATACCCGCATCCGTGCTAAAGCTATGCAAAGACGTTTTGAGCCACCCATTAGCAATGCTATTTAACCTGTCAGTTCAGCGTAGTGATGAGTGAGAATGTTCTGAAACGCACAAAGTTTGGATAATGCAAGAAACAACTGTTTCTGCTCAGCACAGAGTTACTTCTACCAATGTAATTATTTATCTGAATACTTCGCCTAAGGATTAAACTGAAAACACTACATTTTTTACGGATTTGGTGTATTTTTGTTCGTTACCATCTTTTATTTAATATGTGCTTTCGACATCACTCTTTCTTGTAAAAACGGTATACAATACAAATTTTCACAAATATCACGACAATTTATAATAGTATATGAGGATTTTGACATTGGAGTATAAATTCATGCGCCAAATAAGAAGGGTACTGTCATACTTGCCAAACTCCATATGAAAAAAAAATCCGTTGTCGCCCCTCTGATTTTTTTCCGTTAGACAACTTTCCAGATCGGTTATTGTGTTCATGTCAATGGTCAAGTCACTGTTTTGCCTTGTTAACTCAAATTCGCCATTGATGAGGAGGCAATTTTTAATTCCGATCAAATAGGGTATTTTTATGGAATGGAAATAAATGTAACGTGTAACGCGAATAACCAGTCCTACATAAATGTTAATATTGCCCAAAGTGCTATTTTCTCAAATGTCGGAATGCCAGTCCGATCTATGAAATCTCCGAGTGGGGGATATGTCGATTTTTCAGGAAAATTATTCGTGCTAGTCACGTGATATACACATTAAGATTAGTTTGAAAAACAAAGTTTAAAAACCGCTCAGTGGAGCTGTGGTGCGCAAGGCCAAGTAACAGACCTTGTCTCTTTCAGGATAATCTATCTTCGCATTTTTTGCTCTTCTTGTTTTATTCCAGCATTTTGAAATGCTTCCTTGCCAAAAACAGTCGCTACGTTCAATTTTACTGTACCTATTGATTCCGTGCGCACAATTAGGAACAGAAAGTTTATTTTGTTGGGCAGAACATGAATTGCTTTCTATAAGATAGAGATTACACTCTGAAAGCCGATTTTCATCATATTGAAGCAACAAATAATCTGCTTTTGCACTTCGCTTTAAAAAAATGAGTCAAAATCTTTTTTTGCTCAAATTCGAGAAAAAATTGTTAACGTGCGTATTAGCGTAGCTGCTAATAGAGGCCATTTTTTGACATTTTTAGATTATACCGATTTTGTTTTCTTCATATTCCCGTTATCAACGCTAATTTATTGCTTTATTATCTGCCCATGACAACAATAAACTCTCAACTTTTTGATGACATGTAAGTAAATATAACAATAACAGTAAAGAAAATGTTAAAAAATGTTTTAGTATCAAAGTGCGCAGAATTAGGAGCCGCGCAGAAAAAGGCACTCTCACAGACACAACAAATTACGCGAACACCAATCTGCGATTTTTTTTTTCGACTTCCCTGGGCTGGGCATAAAAGTTTCATCGTGTTAGCCGAACGATATACGAATACAAAAATGGTAACTTGGCGTAGAAACTGGATGAGGAGCGAGCCGGCAATGTCCCAATGGGGGATGTAATGCCAATAAGAAGAGAAGAAGAATTTCTCTACGTGTGTAGTACTAACATATACAAAACACCCGTAACACGGTAGATCACTTAGACGTAGTGTGTTGCGGTGTAAGATCTACCAAACAGAACCCTACCTTAATCCATTTTTCTAGCTAGGGCAATAAGTTGTGGTAATTAAGGATTCATCGTATTTAGTCCCTGCTACCAACAGCAGTCTCAAAAATGAAACATAATTAATGTTACCTTGCAGACAGTTGAAAGACTCGAATTCCTCTTGTTTGAGGCTAGACTGTATGCAGCGGAAACAACTTTTCAGCAATTAGTTAAAAAACATCGGTACCCGGTCTTAGGCTGAGCGAGTCTCGAGTTAGGGGTTTAAATGTGTACTAACTCTTCTTGAACTGGTGAACAACGGTAGTGAGAGGAACACACGGAAGTTCTTATTACTCAATAAATTCTCTTGCTTGAAATGGTCTTGTAGACAGAGCTAAATCCCGGGTTTTCATTGTTTTACTGGTGATATTCTAGAAGCAAGACAAGGATGTGGCTAGGGCTCCAATGCATGGTCAAACAGTATCACTGTTCTGTTTTCTCAAGAAAGGATTGATTTCCTATTGATAAGGGGCGCGCCTTCAATGGGATTGCTCTCTGTGGAGGGTCTAAATAGCGGGACCTTGTCATGGTGCTCTTGAGAAAACAAAACAACAACTGTATCGAAACCGATACTGCATTGCTTATCAATAGTAATGAAGTAATTCGACATGCACTTAAACACTAAGGATACGGGTAATACTACAATAGATCTAATAACAGGTCGCAGTGGCACACCCGAACAGGAAAAAAAACATACAAATCGCTCGCCTGATTTAATGCTTGTTTTTTCAAATGTTTCAGAGACAATCTTTCATTATTGAAAATTGTTTCAGAGACGCTCCTTTATTTTAATCTTTTTAATGGACACATTAGTACATGGTTAGTGTGTATTAAGAGCCAGTTCGCGAGAAGCGCGACCCCCTCTTGTATCGATATTCTCCGATTTGGATGAAATTTTCAGGGTTTGTTCATATATGTAAGAGAAGACATTTAGCAAATTTTCAGATTTTTTCATTGAGGGGAAGTGGGGTAAAACGGCCCTTCAAAATTATTGTTCAAAATCGCCAAAAACAAAAAATCCAATAACTTTGGCAATGAGTGACCGATTTTGTTTAAATTTTGCACGTTTTTTCTACTCAATTAGTACTTTGTACCAAGTGGTTAATAGGGTTATAAAGTTGTTTACTTTAGGAGAAAATTGACTTTTTCGATAAAAAATGGTCGTTTTTCCAAAGAGAATATTTTTCACCAACAGATCTAGGATAAAAATCTAAACCCGTAAGGCAATTAAGGAACTAATGAGCTTTCATCTCATATATAATGTAGAAGCGCCAACTCAAGAATTTCTAAGAAAATCGCAATTTTCTGCAACACTGTTTATTCAAAAGAAAGTTCGCACAAATTTTGACCCTACTTATATGTTGATGTTTTCCGATCTGGGGGAAACTGTCCAAACTTTTTTGTCTAAGTTGAAATTAAAAATCAGAATTTTTCATTAGGGGAGTGTAGGGTAAAATAGTCCTTTAAAAATAAATGTCAAAAAATACATCATTTTTTATGTGAGTTCTAGCAGAAAATACATAACTTTTCAAAAACTATTTCTTCTTCCTTTCAATTCATCTATATTTTTCGTCTTAATAGATACGTATATCCTTCGCTGATCTATATTAGATAGCAAACTATTTGCAGAACAATTTTCAACAGAAGTAAAATAGGATCAAAATAAGTGCCTTAAACATTAGCACGTCTTTCGCAAACTGAAACAAAAATGAACGGATTCAACGAAAGTGCTTGTTGATATTTTTTTGAATCAGCTACAATTACTGTGGGTACCGGTTTTGATGTTGCTTTTACAGCTATGCGAACAAAAACAATTATTCTTAACGGCAAATGAGCAATTTCGTAACGTTTAAACATACACAGCAAATAATTTTGAAAATTCAACGACGTGTAAAATTGCAGCTGAACCCATCAAACGAATTAACATTCGATATTTAATTCAATTTGATTGAACTTTGCAAGCAAGCACCGTTTAAATTCATTTCTATTTAAAAGAATAGTAAGATCGATTGAATGTTGCGTTTATTTGCATGCTCCAAATATGTGCATGGAAATACATTTAAAATCACAACATATTTTTATCTGTGTAGCTTGTTGGTGGAGCTGCTTCTCAGATTATATTAGGGGTATTCACTAAACGGTGTAGGTTGCTGCGTATCTGTTTATAGAAATGTTTCATAGGCGATTTGAAATATGTCCCTTATGATTGTGCGTGAAACATTTCTATAATCAGATACGCAGCAACCTACGCCGTTTAGTGAATACCCCTATTTTTCTTTTGTACCTACTTGCATCAGGTTACCATAGGCTTATTTTTGTAGCTTGTAACGATTGTGTGGTATTCATAACTCTCTTTCATCCTCCATCATTATCAATTTAAACCAAATTCTGCAAGTTTATTGTGCAAAAACGTCAAACCGTGTACCATTCATACATTTCGAATTACTAACCTTCAAACTGCTAGCTAATATTACAGAGATACAATCTAAACCAAATGTTTGACTGAATGGACTATACCAGTTCTAATCGGGTGTATATATTTTCAAGAGTTGGTCAATTTTATCTCATAGGTAATGGAATACCCTCGATTCTATGTTTACACAACTGTGTAAAAAACACTCCAAAGTTTAACAAAGTTGCATTCATTTTGCACAATACGGGAGAAACCTTTTTTTTTCTACAATGAGCTGATTTTTTACAAGGAGAGCGTAACAATGTAATGTGAATACTATTGAATAGGATAGTGTATCAATTGTCTGAAGATTTGAAAACACACCCCTCATGAAAATACTTCAAATTTAAGGATACACGTTTCTACACTAGTAGATAAAGTATGTAAATTGTAGATCGCTTAATCAATTAATTTAAAGATTACCAAGCAAAACTGTTTTATTCTCGGCTTAATTTACACCACCTGAAAGTGCTTGAGTACCTCAACAAAACTGTGTAGTTGATTGTAAAAAGGATGCCTTAAATATCAGCCTTTTTCTCTTGAAATCTTTGCTAACCTTATATGAACATATTTCCAACAAACCATAAGGTGTGGTTTGCTAAGAAGTAGTACTTGGGTAGTAACAGCTTGCAATACTTTTTGAGAAATCTATCTATTGCTTTTTTCACCGAGAAATAGACTACCGTGTTGAAGTACCAATGTAACAAACAAAGTACCAAAACAAATGTTCTCACTTCCGAATGGATGGAAACTAGCTAAAGCATTGGATTTTGCTTTACGTCGTTCTTGAACCATGCATCGTTCTTGCAATTAAGACGTCACCATGGAGGAACTGGTGGGAATATATTTTGGTGGAACAATATTTTTGAACGGAAGTTTAAGACGGCGCAAAGTTTACAATACCTCCGCCGGAATATTATAGAAATGACATGACTAGTTGACTAGTTCACGTTATTTTTTGAGATTGAGAGATTGTGAAGGATTTAATTGTTGACAGATAGAAAACCATAAAAATACTAAGCTTGGAAGAATTTCGAAGCAAACTAGTAAAATCACTAGATTAGTTGCCAGTTGGGTCGGAATAATCAAATCTAAGAAGTGTGGTTACGATTATCTTGTTTCGTAACATTATTTATATTTGGAGATTTATTTTACCCCTCTCTCCCCATCCCAATATTTTGCCAAATAGTTTCATCTACATATAGAAATAAACCTTGTGAGTTTCAGCCAGATGCTGAAACATCGATAAAATGGAGTTGCGATTCTCACAAACTGGCTTGCAAACAAACAGTGAAATGTGCAGAAATTCATAATTTGATTGGTTATTCTTAAGTCGGCGCACTGAAATAAGTTTCAATAAGTTTGATGTATATTCTGCTTGAGCTTACATATAAAAATTTATGAATTTTTGACATTTTATTTTTACAAGGCTATTTTACCCAATTTACCGAAATTGCTCATTTGTCGTTAAGAATAATTGTTTTTTGTTCGCATAGATGTAAAAGCAGCATCACTACCGGTACCCACATTAATTGTAGCTGATTCAAAAAAAAATATCACAAGCACGTTCGCCGAAATCGTTCATTTTTGTTTCAGTTTGCGAAAGACGTTCTAATGTTTAAGGCACTTATTTTGGTCCTATTTTACTTCTGTTGAAAATTGTTCTGCAAATAGTTTGCTATCTAATATAGATCAGCGAAGGATATACGTATCTATTGAGACGAAAAATATAGATGAATTGAAAGAAAGAAGAAACAGTTTTTTTAAACTTATGTATTTTCTGCTAGAACTCACATAAAAAATGATGTATTTTTTGACATTTATTTTTAAAGGACTATTTTACTCTACACTCCCCTAATAGAAAATTCTTATTTTTAAATTCAACTGAGACAAAAAAGTTTGGACATTTTTCACCAGATCGGAAAACATCAACATAAGTAGGGTCGAAATTTGTGCGAACTTTCTTAAGAATAAACAGTGTTGCAGAAAATTGCGATTTTCTAAGAAATTCTTGAGTTGGCGCTTCTGAATTATATATGAGATGAAAGCTCTTTAGTTCCTTAATTGCCTTACGGGTTTAGTTTTTTATCCTAGATCTGTTGGTGAAAAATATTTTCTTTGGAAAAACGACCATTTTTATCGAAAAGTCAATTTTCTCCTAAAGTAAACAACTTTATAACCCTATTAACCACTTGGTATAAAGAACTAATTGAGTAGAAAAAACGTGCCAAATTTAAACAAAATCGGTCACTCATTGCCAAAGTTATTGCATTTTTATGGTTTTGGCGATTTTTGAACAATAATTTTTGAAGGGCCGTTTTACCCCACTTTCCCTCAATGAAAAAATCTGAAAATTTGCTAAATGTCTTCTCTTACATATATGAACAAACCCTGAAAATTTCATCCAAATCGGAGAACATCGTTGCAACCTCCCTTGGAAAGGGGGTCGCGCTTCTCGCGAACTGGCTCTTAACTGGCTTCTCTCAATTGTTTTGATTTTCTTTCTCAAATTCAAATTCTCAACAGTGGATTTTGTTACAAAAATCTTCTTTATTTAAAAAAGTCTTCTTTTACTATCCTACCAATTAATTGAATAATACACCTTCAATTCTTCAATGTACAGTGCTTGATTGTATGTATCTATTTATCCTACAAAATTTAAAACGATTCGAGACTTTAAACTCTTTGGTTTTATTGCACAATCTCCGGCCACTACTTCACCGTAAAAAGGTATTTAAAACTCTATGAATACTACGAGCACTGCGGCTACTGCTGCTGTTGGCACCATGAATATCAGCTTACTGTTCCTTCACTTGAAAGGTTAGTTTTGTATGTTAATTTTAAAATTTAGGACAATTGGTTGTACGTTACAAAACAATAAAAAAATACTTACAATTTAAATTATAATACAAAATCGTATATAAACATTAAATGATTAGAATAACTCATCCGTATGCAGTCAATACAGAAAATATACATGGGAAAATATAAAACTAACTTAGGTTTCAATCTAAAACAATATAAACAAAAAAAAAATAAATGCAAGACTAGACCGTCCTCGTCCCTTTTTTTGATAAACAAAAATTAAAGTTAATGATGTGTAAGCATAAATTATAATTAAACTACTAGTAATGCGAAACAGAAAAGCACATAAACCTTACGATTTTACAAAAAAAATAAAGAGGTTCCGCTTCCGATATGCTTTTTGTTTTGTATTTTTGGTCCAGCTGTAATGTTTGCGATGATATCATCTTTTAAGTACACAAGTTAACAATAAGAGTATATACACTTACGAAATGGCAAAAAAATATGGCACATGAGTTCACAAATTTTCGGTCAATGCCGTCGCACTTCCCAGTCCTTAAATCTACAAAGTGATGTGTCTAAATGCTATGTTTTCTTCGAGAATCCCAGACGGATATTTGAGAAGAGCGGCTGTATAGTCTTTTGACTTCAACGCCTTTTGAAATCCTATATCTTCCTAATGTGGTATCACTGTTTACAGGCCAATTGTGACCTTGATTCAAAAATAAAATTGCAATAATCTACAAAACTGTTACGCAGTGATGGCATAGTTCTTCGGATAGTCAAAGCTACTACTACTGTTGCTGCTTCTACTGCTGTCACTTAGCTCCTTTTCCAAATTCACTGGCGCAACTTCCCTAGTATCAACGGGCGGGGAATCTCTTCGATAGGTGAGGTAGTATCCTTCCGGGTGGTTGCTGCTGGCCGTCGTTCGAATCACGCTGATCCGGTTGTCCATGGCTGCCTTCAGCTGAGCTGACTTCTTGCTGTTGTCTTCCAACACTTCCCGGATTTTAGCTCGTACAGCTTCCTTCTTCATCTGCTGTTCGGTTTGTCGAGCCAAATCCAAGGGGCTGATTGCATGATGCGGAGATTGATGATGCATTCCATAGCCGCTCGAGTATCGACCCTCATATCCTCCTCCGCCACCAGCAGATCGATCTGCTTTTTCGACTTTTCTGCGTGCCTTTGTGTGAGCTTGCTTAAGCGAAGGGTGCTTTCCTGTTTTGCTCTTCATGCAGGACGAATCCTCATGCTTGTACAAATAGGACTTGAGGGCAAAGGCTTTTCCGCAGCGGGAGCAGGAATGCGGTTTTGTGTTCGAATGGGTTTGAACGTGCGCCCGGAGATTGGACTTATCGGCAAATGCTTTCTGGCAAACGCTGCATTTGAATGGTTTTTCACCTTTAATAGAATAGAAAAAAGAAAATAAATTATATTAGTTTTTTAGGAGATAAACATAAAGTGAAAAATGTGAACCAATCATCATGACATGATGAAAAAAAACTCAACTTAAAGTCGCTTTGAAGTTTTGAAAAAAATAACTGCATTTGTGTCTCCAGTGAAGCTTACCTGTGTGCGTTCGAATGTGACCTTGCAGCAGCCAAGGCCGGGAGAAACATTTGCCGCATGTGGGACATTGACAGCCCTGATTGTGCGTTCGGACATGCATCGAATAGGCAGGCATCGAGACGTATACCTTGGAACAATGCGGACATCGACGAGCCTTCTTGTCTTGCAGCGATCTGTTCAAACAAATTTGTATGAAATTATGAAACCAATTCTAAAGTATTGACATTGAAACACTCACCGATGCGTTTGTCGATGTCGAGCCAGATTCGAAGACGTCGAGTACTTCTTTCCACATTCCGGGCAGCCGTGCACATCGTCCGTCGGTCCAACCTCGTCGCCACTGCTAACCGGTGTGGGGTCTTCAACATCTCTCAGTTCCCGATAGTCGCGCTCATCGATGCCGTAGTCCAGACGTTCCGCGCCATGTCGGTGACCTTCTTCTCCGTAGCTATAGCTGCTGCCACTATTCCACGACAATGTTCGCGACTTTTTCCGATCGAACACTTTGTGCGAGTACGAATAACTCGAGTCCTCGGACTCTTCCGAAGCGTACGAGCTCCTTCTGTTCAACAACTGTTCGTCCTCGGTCAATGCGCGACTGCTACTGCCCGATCTAGGGGGACTGCCACCGACGTCACCTTCCACTGTTCTTATCGTCGACGTGTAGTACGTCAGATTTGCCGATTCGTACGAGTCATCGCAATTGGCACGTCCATCTGCATCCCTTATCTTGCTGATCCTTTGTGCCTGCTGTAATTTTAGATTTCGATTGATCTCCCAGTTCGTTTTCCATTTTTTCTTCGTTGCCGAGCATGACTGAATCGCTGGTTGGTGGTCTTTCTTCTGCTCTGTCGGCGACGGCGACGGGCTGACGGGATAACTTTTTCGTTTGTCTTCGTTATCGTCGACCAGCTGACCGCGATAAGAAAGTGCGTACTGATAATAGTCTACCGGGTGATAAGAGGCTGACTCATGCTGCAAGGTGTAATATTTGGCACCGCTGTACTGTTCCGGATAGTGATACTGCTGTTGATGATGATGATGGTGGTGGTGGTGGTGATGGTACTGCTCTCCTGGTGAGGCGTTGATGCTGGTACTCAATTTTCCGGCTGCAATCGATACCTCCGCCAGCTGAGTTAGATTGTAGAGTTCCTCCGGAACACTACTGCTTGGCATTTCCTGAACCATCGTGATTCGAATGGCAGCGACCCTGTTGGCAGAGATGAAATACGAGAAAAGGCAATTAAAATCTACTAAAAACAGATATTATAGATCACGACGGCGCGGCGGTCGGTTGTGTGAGCCATATCCCGGAACTACGCGAACGTAAACTAATAATTCCCCTCTCGATGCTTCCGCGTCGCCGACGCGTCACTCTGGCAGTCGGCCACATGTACGCCCTCCCCATTTGAATATTGCTTTTAGAGGTGAAAATCATCAAAGAAAATTTATTGCTTTCATATGGCACTCGGTGGTGCTGCTCGGTGCGATTGCCTTCCAGCATCTCCTTGCATTCACTGAATCTAAATGCTACCTTCCTATCGGTTCATTATATTTATAGACCGCCCTAAGCAACCACTTGAGTATCGCGCGATACATAAATCTAGAGCTAGGACAATTAAGAATGTACCGTCATTAGATTTTGTCTTCTAGTGCTTATATCTTTGCTTAGTTTAGTTACATTGACTGAAGCATTGATACTTTGTGATTGGCGAAAATCAACTAAATTGCAATTTTGGAAAACGACTCAAAACTCATGGACGAATCAAATAAAAGAATAAAAGTTGCCGTGATCATCTCTAGATAAATCATGCATGATTTGACTCTACCTCTTTGAATCTTTACAAGATTTTTTTAAATTATCTTTGATGATAAGATAAAGATAAGAACAGTGAATTGACGTTTTTCATATAGATTATATTCTTGCATTGGTAGACATAAAATTGCACCCCGATTGATTATCAACGCTTTTAGGTGCAAATTGATTTTTAAGGGCTCGATGATTGAGATTTGAGGAGAATTTTACCAAAACTGGTTCTTACACATGAACAGTAGAAATTCTCTGCGTCTAAAAAAATACTACAGTTTTAAGGTGAGCTGCGTTAGAATTTAATTTCAAAACTAACCTTTCAACAGCGGAATAAATCTTTAACAGCATGCGAGAGACACCAGCGAAAAACAGTTTTTGTGTTGTATGGTGGACTCCTAGTGCGAAGGTTTTTATACAACTCTGTCTAAATGGTACGTTGTTTGAATTCCACTAGTAAAGGAGTTCTAGATATATTTTCAGTTACCTAGACTAAATGATAACAAAATTCCAATCATTTAGTTTGAGTTACTGTAACTAGCGCTATACATCCGTTATTAGTTGCTAACAACGATCCATTGGGCAGCAGTTGCAGATAAACCTTTGCACTAGAAGTCCACCATACAGCACATTCTGAAATTCAGGTTTTGGAATGAGTTTATTGACAAACTACTAAATGATCGAACGCAAATTACTAAATGATCGATAACATCCTTGTTTTCTCCATTCATCATCACCAGCCTGGACTATTTGGACCAGCCTCGCCATGTTATGCTGCCGTTACGTAAAGAGGTAACCCGTGCAAAATATTCAAATGGAAATATCTCACAGTTTGACGGTTATGTTCTGCAAGATGTGCATTAGGGCAGTTCACATTTCAAAAATGTTCAAAAATTCCAACTCCCATATGTCTATTAGCATCTTTTTGATAATATAGGAGTCCTGGCAAAATTTCAGGCAATTCGGTGGCCATTTAGGGGTGGCGCGAAGTCAATTTATGTTTATATGGAATATTGTATGGGAAAAACTTACAATTTATTCAAATCCTCCGAAAACTCTTGAATCGTGATGAATTCAAATAAACATCCCCAACCTCCATTTTTGGAATCTATTTGAGCTCAACCAGTGGGTAACTCATTAATTTTGATTTATATTTCCACTGCTACGTTGAGACTAATTACACCCTTTTTAGCCATTTATCCCATATTCACATTGTCGATAGAACCGTTCAATCCACTCATAACTGATGTGTTATCCGGAAGTCTCATTTAGGGGAAAAGTGGGTAAAACCGACACCTTAAGCAACTTTACAGTTCCCCAATCTATGAAGCAATTTTCTGGTCTAAAATTTTCATACAAACATACTTTGGCTCTTCATGCATCAATCCATGTGGTCTCAGGACAATATTTCTTGATAGAATTTGATTTATGATGAAAACGCGAACAGTCCATCTTCCAGCCCAAACAGCTGGGGTGCGGGTAAGATCGACACCACATGAGGGTAAAACCGACACATCAAGTCTTTATGGAATTGAACATCATAACAATTCTAAATGATGTTACAACATAATAGAAAATGTTTAACAACATTCATTTTAAATTTTGTGTATGAAATTCATGTTTAGGGATCACTCATAAACGATGGTTGAACAAAATTTTATATATTTAAAATCATCACCACATATCATACTTTATTTAGTTTCTTTAGCAGGTCGAGTGAAAAATATATAGAGTATAAGAATGTTAGTAACAAATTTACTAACTACTGTAAATATTGACCTACATTTAAATTTCACTTATTTTAAAAAGTTGTTTATAACGGCGCTTTAAAATAAATGCGTATGGTGCAGTTATGACAAGAAATGAAAATGACCAGTTCCGTGACAAGCTACATGTTTACAGGGGTGAAAATGGATCACGAAAGAACAAAACTAGAGAACGGGTTGAATATATCTAAGAGCAAAATAAGCCTAAAAATACGGTTATTCTTTGAGCGCTATTGGTATCCGACCTGCAGGCTTTCCTTGATGACCCAATATTACCCACTAGACCTATTGTCACGCCCAATGATGATATGGTATGTAATCAGTCTATGATTAAGTTATACTCCTCGGCGCCTCGTTTTCCAATACATGAATTATAATATGCGAATGATAAGTCTAATGAAACAGAGGTATTTCGTGATTCGATGGCAGGTGTCGATTTTACCCCAACAGATAACATAATAATGATGAGATACATGTGTATGTTTATAATTAGAAAAGTTAACTATTTTTCCACAACATACACAAAATGATGTTCAATTATGGAACAGAGATGAATTAAATACTGAAAATTAACAAATTTTTGTCGAAAAAGCTTACACACCGATGCTAAAATTTTACATAACTTAACTCCTCAATGGTGATCAATGCTAATTGTCTGTTTATTATGACTCTTGCACATCTCCGTCAGTTACAAAATGACTAGAAATACAAGAAATCAAACGTTTATTCAAAGTGTGTTGAAATTCTGTTCGATAATCAGTTGAAATCGGAGATTTGAAGTGGTGTCGGTTTTACCCGCAGTGTCGGTTTTACCCACAATTCCCCTATATAGATTTCAAAAAGGGAGGTTGAGGATGTTTATTTGAATTCATCACGATTTGACAGTTGTAGGGAGACCTGAATAAATTTTAAGTTTTTCCCATACAAATTTCCATATAAACATAAATTGACTTCGCGCCACCCCTAAATGGCCACCGAATTGCCTGAAATTTTGCCAGGACTCCTATATTAACGAAATGATGCTAATAGACATATGGGAGTTGAAATTTTCGAACATTTTTGAAATTTGAACTGCCCTAATGTGCATCCGTAGATTTATTTCAAGAAATTGTGCGACGGTCAAGATATACTCGGAACAGATCAAACTTGCAATTCGGTATTTATCACAACAAAGTGTTTTGAAACCTCTACATTCAACTGTCATACGCGTAAGGATGAAACAGCCCGTAATAGTATTATAACTATCTGGAATATAATAATATAGGTAATATCTACCCATGAAGTCGCAAATGTTTTAAATTAGGGTTTCTTACCCCATTCCCGGCCTAACATGCGTACGACTGCATTATTTGATTGATATTTATGACATGAAGCAACATTCCTGAATTTTGTGAGCTGTATAATACTGCATTGGGGTTCACTTCTGCTTAAAAAATAGCTATTCGTGCTAAATATCGTTCAAAAAAGCTTTTATTTGATTTAAAATAATGAGGTGCAGCACTCATTTCAGTCATAGCGATTTGCCATTCCGGCACACGTAAAACCAATTCCCGGCCTAAACAAAATTTTACTCGATCTCTCAACATTTTACTCTCATTCTCTCTCGGGACGGTAGAAAATGAGACGTAAACAAAAATATGCACGTTCCACGACAACAAGATGCCAGATGGTACTATTCATAATCATTTTTATTTGGTTGAGAAGATAGATTTACTCATCCAAATTTCTTCCAAACACTTGAAAACAATATTCTTTTCACCTTTTGAAATCGAGAGAATTATAAATAACATGATAGCGTCAACGTATTAGACAGTTTTCCTGTTAACGATGAAGGATCATTTTCATACTCCTGGCCTTTTGGCAGCACGGTGCGGCTAGAAGTTCTTGGGCCGAGGTGATTTTTTGTTCGGTTTGAGAATGCATTTTAAAATGTATTCTAATATGTTTAAATAAGCTCTAGTGAAACGAACTAATAGGAATAATTGAAGTGCGTGTGTTTAGAATTATGGTGTGGTGATTAACAACTTAAAGCAATGGTTGTATCGAGCACTGAGACGATTTTCAGGTAGGTGTTTATTTGATGATACCGTTTTGTAAAAGTGGAAAGAATCACTCCGGCTCAGTGGTGTGGCGACGGAGAGCGAAGTTTTGAAATCTACATTTTTATTTTCTACAATTGGATCAATTAGGAGTAAAACAAGTGGTTGAAATATATTGAGTATTGTGAAAGATAAATGGGAGACTTTTTAAAAATTATCAATCATAAACCTACGGCTTCCAAACAGTATAAATCATTAGTTTTCTGTGCAGTGAGCCGGGAATCGGGTCCATAGGCCCAAGTAGTGATTTACCCTATGTAGGTTAATCAACAGATGCGCATTGGTATTTCGCCTGTCGTTTTCTCATTCTCATTTTATTGAACCACCAGACCACCGTTGTAGGATTTTTAAATCAGTCATAACAACAGATCATGAATCATTCCTCGTCTAATATTTCAAGAAATATTCCAGACTTTCATATAATCCATTCAAATGCCAGTCATTCTTGGAAGAGGGTTCCGTTTTTTCGGAAGCACCAGATAAAAAAAACTCAATAAAAATGCCATAAGTCATCGCACTCGTGCGCATCAGACATCTGACGCAGAGAGGCCCTATCAAGTCGACCCCTTTTCCACAGAAAACTGGCTTTGTTTAGGTTGAACCACCGTCAAGCATTTTTTGCTGCTGCTTTCCTAGTGAATCGTGCCGTCCCGACCAACCATGTGATTTCTTGTTTCTTCAACCAGATAACACATTACTTTCCCCCTATCTCATCTAACGATTCGACATCCTCTAATGCGATCTGTGTGTGATTGTTGTTCGGTCAAAATCAAAATAAACAATACGATTCCTGTTCATTCAGGCTAAGTACAAACAAAGTCACTAACACATCGTACACCGTTCAGGAAGCAAAGAAGCTAATCCAATAAATTTCCACTTTATGGCTTCCCCGTAGTGCCGCCGTTTCCCAGTGCCTCCGCCGTAAGCCGCACCCACCTCCCAAAAAATCGTGTGGTGACCACGGCGGCGACGCTCTCCGTCGATCGCGGGCGCATTGCACTCCCAAATAATGTTTTCCCGCGCGCGCGGTTTTTAGTAGTTTTCCTAAGTTTGGTCTCTCGTTCATTCCGTATATTCTCTCGCTTCAATCGTGACGTGCCTCTTCTGATGTTGCACTTTGTGTACAAACAGCTACGACACGGGCACGGGTGTTTTTTGGGATCTTTTTGAACCGAATCCAAGCCGGTCGCCGGTGCGGTGGCGGTAGCAACGCGACGATAGGGCAGAGACGGCGATGGCGCGACGCGACGCCTCGATTCATCATATGTTCGTGCTCATGTTCACACTGAACAGATGGCTGCAGGTTGCCACCATCGTGATCGACATTGCAATGACCAAAGCCATTCCCGGGTTGATTCGAATACATGGCACTCTAATACTACAGCTGTTTTATTGGAAAATTTCTTCATTCTGTGGTGGGTACAAACAGATTTCCGGCACAGGCTAGAAAATTAATATTATTTTGTCCGACTTCGACTTTGCAAATATGTATGTGTGTGAACACACTTGTTGAATTTTGCCGAACTTATTTGGACCGGCACGATGCAAACTATTCAAGCACCAAATATAAGACAAACTATTAAAATACGAAAGAATTAACTCTAGTTCCGGACTTTTTAAAGTATAGTTTCTTACAAAAGAATTCAGGCTTCAATCAAACCGTATGGTAGGAATGCCTACATAATAGCAGAATGATGCAGCCTTTTGGGACGAACAAGTAGTAAAGCTGGTCCGAAAAACGTCGGCGGCGGTGCCGTCGGCGTCACGCTGAAAGCACTAACCAGGTAAATTCTTCTTATTTTCCACGAGAGTATAGTCAATAATAGAGTGGGAAATTCTTCTTTGAATTTTTAACGGAAAATCCACACAAATTCTTTTGAATTTCCATAAACCGCAAATTTTCCCGAATTTCCATGGAATTTTTTATTTTTATTTTTCTATTTCTATTAAAATTTTCTTCGAAACACGATTCTGATTTTCCGATTTTGTACGGGACATTTTTCCTATTTTCCATGAGACCATTTTCCGAATTTCCACGAACAATTCTTCAGAATTTCCACTGAAACCTTTTGTTCGAAGCTTCAAGGGATATGTTTTTTAAATATCACGGAAAATTGATTTGATTTTTATTTATTTATTTATTTATTTATTTCGTCAACCGACGTAGACTAGTACAAATACATATACATGTTTTTTTCTTTCGTAATGCTATAGTAGATTATGAAATACAATAAAAAACATAAAAAAAAATATTTTTTTTTGCTAAAGTTGTTTGTAATTATGAATTTAAATTGTTGAATTTCTTATGTTTGTTTTTTGAAAACATTGTTTAATGTTATGCCTAGACATTGTTAAGTCAATAGCTTCGCAGTGTTGATTATAAACAGCCATCATTCGGTTAAGAGGTCCAAATTTGGCATAATTTGTTCGGCGGTGGTTAGTGAAAAATAATGTCCTATGTCGAAGTAGCCGAGAAGGTATGTAAAAATTTAATTTCGACAAAATTTCAGTTGAGTCAACACGTTGAGATACTATATCGTTAACAAATGAAACCGTTGCAAACTCTCGACGCTGTTTCAATGTTTGTATGTTTATGAGCATGCAACGTGATTCATAAGATGGAAGAGGAAATGACGTCCAACCTAATTTACGAAGAGCGTATAGTAGAAATTGTTTTTGTACTGATTCTATTCTTTCTTCATGTGTGGTTAAGTATGGCGACCATACAATGCTACAATACTCCAGTATGGATCGTACATATGAAATATATAGTGTTTTGATTGTGTAGGGATCCTGAAAGTTGAAACAGAAGCGCTTGATAAAGCCTAGCATATTATTAGCTTTGTGAATGATTGTGTTATAGTGATCAACAAGAGTTAGTTTTGAATCTAAAATCACTCCTAAATCCCTAACTCTTTCACTTCTTTCTACAGTTTTGTTTCCTAGTACAATTTGTGTATTTGGTGTTGTTCTTTTTCTGCTGAATGATATGATGTTGCATTTCTTTACATTTAGTTGCAATAGGCTTTTTCTGCACCATGTATAAATCATCTGTATTTCATTCTGGAATACGATAATGTCGCCTTCATTTCTTATTTCCATAAATAACTTTATGTCGTCGGCATAAATTAAAAACTTTATATTTTTGAGAATGAGGAAAATGTCATTTACATACAATATAAATAAAAAAGGGCCAAGATGGGAGCCTTGTGGAACTCCTGAATGGGATTGGATTTCTTTCTATTAAATTTAATTATTTGTTGCCGGTCTATGAGGTAAGATTCAAGCCATCTAAGGAGTCCTGGCTCAATTCCAATTTTTTGCAATTTGAAGAGTAACAATGGAATGTCAATGCGATCAAACGCCTTGCTAAAGTCAGTGTACAGAGCTTCCACGTAGTTACCATTATCCATCGCATGAAGAGTATAATCAATGAATTCTATTAAATTTGTAGCGGTTGAGCGACCTTTAAAAAATCCGTGGCGTTTTATTTGTAATTCTGTTTTCAAGTTGTGAAAATAATTTTTCATTAATAATAGATTCAAAAAGTTTGGGAATGCAAGAGATAATGGCTATTCCACGGTAATTACGAATGTCCGATTTTTTGCCCGATTTGAAGATGGGCACAAGGTAAGAGCTTTTCCATACCCTGGGAAAACTTCCGGATTCCAGTGACAATCTGAAGAGCCAAAATAAAGGTGCCGTCAGCTCTTTAGCCAGACTCTTCAAAAATACCGGTGGAATGCCGTCAGGGCCAGAGCCTTTAGATGCATCTATGTTTTTTAAAACGTTTAGAATATCGTTTACCATGACCTGATTAACACCAATATCCTAGCAAATTCTGGGACAGGCGCAAAAAAATCAAGGTCGCGATCTTGTTCCGAAAAGGTGGTGTATATTTCTTGGAAGAAATCTCCAAAGAGATTACAGATGTCTTCCGAGGAATTACCGACGCATTCATCTAGACACATGGATGACGGAAAATTGACTGATTTTAATTTTGATTTCACGCAATTGAAGAAGTTCTTTGGGCATGACTTTATTTCGTTTTCTGTTTTCGTATTATTATTATACTCTTCAAATGCTACATCAATTGCTAGTTTTAATTGATCGCAGATGTCTAAATATTTTTCCAAATTTTCATTCGAATTGTCTAGTTTGTAATTTTTATGTAATTTTTGTTTGCGATTCCTTAAATTTTTTATCTGTCTATTATACCAAATTGGATATTTCGAATTTCCGTTCCGCCTTTTTTTCCTTATTGGAACCTCTTCAGTAATAATATTAAAAATGATGTTATAAAAGACATCAACGGAAGATTCGATATTCCCTTCATTCTCTAAAATTTGCTTCCAGTTTAATCTACTTAGCTTATGTCTTATGTTGTCGTAATTTCTTTCGGATTCCCACGGACAATTCTTTCAAATATCTATAAAAAAAAGTTCCGAGTTTCTACAATTTTTTTCGGATTAAAACGATTTTTTATTTCCGATTTTTCACGGAAAATTCTTATGGAAAATTCTGCCGAATATCTGGATTTTTTTCCTAATTTCCACAGAAAATTCAACGAACATTGATGACCGGTGGGAGCAGTACTGAGGCCAACATTTCTCGCATACTGAAAGTGAATTGCACACTTAATCGGTCCTTTTTCAGGACCATCATTTTATAAAGAAGAAGGTTTTGTTTGCTGTATTGGAAATTGTCGCACAAATGAAATTTCTCGCAATGTTACTTTAGTTTTGCTGCTGCTAGTGACTGGTAAGGGGCATTAGGAGGAATTTTGCAGCAGAATTGTGGAAGTGCAATTTTATCGCTCATTTTTACTGGCTGTCGACAAACCTGTTCTACTAAAATTATTAATCAAATTTATTTAAACGCTGCTGCTGATGACAACCGCACGATGATTTCTAGCAAAACCGCAAACGCGCGCGGGAGAGCAGCTTTTTGAATTGACTTGAGACGATGTCTGCAAAAAAGCGGTCCAAGTATCATCTGTAATAGTCGTCGGTGGCGATTGAGGAAAATGTTTATGCTGAGAAAAGATTATGATAATTTTTGGTTAAATTCGCGATTGTGTCATGTAAACAACCTAAAATTCATATGATATTACGATTCTCATTGCACTAAGAAGTTTTACGTAGTTTACGTCAAGCGGTCGTGTCTTGTACACAACCCTTCTATTTTTTTCCGAATTTTAATGGAATATTTTTACAAACTTCCAGGAAAAATGTGTTCAAATTTACAACGGATTTTTTTTTCAAATATCCTGGAAAATTTTTTTTCGGATTCCCACGGACAATTCTTTTTTTTTCCGGATTTCTACAATTTTTTTCGTATTAAAACGATTTTTTTATTTCCGATTTTTCAGGGAAAATTCTCATGGAAAATTCTGCCGAATATCTAGGGATTTTTTTTCCAAATTTCCACAAAAAATTGTCTGAAATTTCTCTGAAAATCTCTGAAATGATTCTCTGAAAATCTCTGAAATGTTATCATTTTTTTTTCATTTCTCTGAAATTTCATGATTTTTTCCGAATTACCACGAGACTGTTTTATGATTTTTTCCGAATTCTGACGGGATTTTTTATCCAAAGTGGCACGATCATTTCTTAAGGATTGTCACGGTATTTTTCGTATTTCCACATATTTTTTTTCGAATGTCCATCGATTGTTACGTTGTTCAATCTTGTTTGAACTGTTGTTAGTATTCGCTTGGGTATAACATTGTGTCTGTTTTGTTGGTTGTATCACATTCGCCAGAAAGCCATTTTCCAGAGGACTTTTTGCCAGAATGCACCATTCCTCGTTTGCCAGAATGTACCATTCCCCAGAATTGGTCACTCCCTATTTTTTTGTGATTTGGAATAAAGTTTTTGCCACTTCGTCGTTTGACAAATGCTTTGTCCATGCTACCTTCAAGGCTATTTTATCTTGATACGAACATTATTTTAAGCTTTTAGTGGAATGTATTCACTTGCCATAAGACGAGTTTGTACTATTCCATTTAATTCCACTACTTTATTGTACCTTTGCCTTTGACAGATACGTATTTTGACCGGAGACACTGAAGACGGCCTTACTGTTAAGGTCGAAATACGTATCTGTCAAGCTTCCACTTTCATCAACTCAATTTTTTTTTCAAAAACTGTCTTAGCATCGCTTTACAGTCTTTGGATAGCGCATCTTTTGGTTACATAAGATGGTTGATAGCTTTATTTTTAAGTGTTTTTTTCATGAAAAAAAATTTTTTTTTTTGGCATTCTCTATCAGCTAGTAGCATATTTTAGCAAAAACTTCAATCGCATTCTGAAAGTATTTTTTCAGGCACATCAAATCCATGATATTTCATGTGTCCATCTTTGTCCACTTTTGGTCGATAATCATATTAATTTTTGTATGAAAAATTAGCTATTTCATGGGAAACAAATATACGTCAAAACTCTGAAGGTTTTTGAGTGATCGATTTATGTCGTAAAATTTGACGAATCCGACCATTGTGCAATGGTGGATGTGATCTCTTCTTTACAAGTAGGTATTTTTCCGAGTTGAAACAATGGTGGATGCAATCCCTTCTTTAAAAGTAGGCGTTTACCCGGATTAAAACAATGGTGGATGCGAGCCCTTCTTTACAAGTAGGCGTTTGTCTGTATTAAGGCAATGGTGGATGAGATCCCTTCTTTAAAATTAGGAATTCGCCTAGATTAAGGCAATGGTGGATGTGATCCTCTCTTTAAAAGTAGGCGTTTGCCCGAATTAAAACATTTGTAGATGTGATCCCTTCTTTAGTAGACGTTGACCCAGATTACGGCAGCTTACGCGTTTTCCCGGAATAAGGCAGAAAACTCTCCATTACTGAACTATGTCAAATCCACGTTATGCAAACTACCTCCACTTTTGTCGCAGTTCAAAGTTATTCCTTATATTATTCACCTTTATGCCAATTTACCCATATCTATGATTCTGTCTCTATTATTTAACCATCGGAATGAGGGACCGACTGTTTACTTCGATGAAATTTACTTCCAGGGTGCATCAACCGTAAAAAGTGTAGACAACAACCTTCCGTGCACCATGTTTATTGTTTACGTAACTCGTCACTGATGGCGATACCGGCGCTTCTATCTGTTTTGTTAAACCTGCTACTCTGTGTTTTGAGATATTCATAATTTTCACCATGAGCTCATGGAAGAATGATAGTTGGAAATTGATAAAATGTATGGAAAAATCAGGTATTTCGTAAGTTTATGCAAAATGTGGGTGTTTTAGAAGAAAGTAGTGGTAAGGAATGAAATATGAGGTTAAACGCTTATCTCCTGCACTCAGTTAGCACTTATTGGTAGTTTTATAGTGCTGAAATTTCCATTTTACTACCACTGAAAGAACGCCATGTCTTGCATTAAACGTTTTGACTGCTACCTTATTTCCAGTTTTACTATTTTTTGGCAAATTGCATTCTGGCAAAAAGGCTTTTCTGGGGAATGTATTTCTGGGATTTAGTCCATTCTAGGGAATGGGTTTCTGGGAAAAAACATTCTGGCAAATTGATTCTGGTAAATGGTTTTCTGGCAAATATCATACAATCGTTTTGTTGGTTGATTCTGTGTCTGGATTGAAATAGAAAGCCTCAAAGTGGCCGAGGCAGTGAATATTTTAGCATATTTAAGTAATATTCTAGCTATCTCGAATGAAATAAAAATAATGCAACATTCCTACAGGGATTCCGACGGGAATGTTCCAGGGATTCAAACCGGAATGTTCCGGATAATCCGACGGAAATATTTCAGGGATTCCAATGAGAATCTTCTAGAGATTCTAGGAATTCTGACGAGAATGTTCCAGGAGTTCCAACGGGTATGTGCCAGAAATTCCGTCGGAGATCCTCCTGGAATTCCAGGGATTTCATTGGCAATGTTCCAGGAATGTTGAAGCAAATCGTCGAAGGATTACAAATCCATTTGTCGAGGGATCCCGAAACAAATCGCCAAGGGACTCCGAATTAATCCTCCTGGAATTTGGAAAAGAATCCTCCAGTGATTCCGAAGGCAATCCTCCAGGGATGTTCACGCAAATCGTTGAGGGATTCCGAAGCAAATCTTCGAGGGATTCCGAAGCAAATCATCGAACGATTTCGAAGCAAATCGGCAAAGGGTTCCGACGTAAATCGTCGAGGGAGTTCGAATTAAATCTCTGAGGAATTCCAAAGCAAACCGTCGATGTATTCTGAAGCGAATCATCGAATAATTTCGACGCAATTCGTCGAGGGATTTTGAAGCCAATCGTCAGAGGGCAAATCATTGAGGGTTTCCGGGGCAAAACGTCAAAGACTCCCAATCAGTACTGGAATTTCTCATTTTCAATAAAAGATGTCACACGATGTTTATATGTCTGCCCCTTTCAATATCTATAGAAACGCGAAGGATGAATGGCATGCTACAAAAATCTAAAAAAATATTTGTCCCGTGACAGGGCATAAAAGTGTGCAATATCTGATTTATTTTTTTTGTTTATTACCACTTTTAACCAGGTGAATTTAAGAATATGATTAATTTATCGACTAGTCACTATTCTTCGCATATATCCATTAAAATAAATTAGAAATTTTAATTTTAAAATAAACCACAGCATCCTTTCATGACTTTTCATGCTAAATTGATCAAAGAACCCACGATTCATTCATTTGGTCGCCTGAAATAGAAAAATGCGCTTTGCTCTCTATCTTATGACGATCACGACGTTTTCCAGTACTGCTCCCAATTAAATATTCAAGGGATTCTGAAGAAAATCATCGAAGTATTCTGAAATAAATCGCTAAAAAATTCCGAAACAAATCTTCGAACGATTCTGGAGGAATCGGACCTCCACTAAACAACTTTTCCACAAGAAATTTTTCTGAAATATTAAGATTTATATAATATTTTATAAAGAAATATTAAATTCTTCAGAATTTCCACGGGAATTTCCACTAAAAAAAAATTACGGTTTCCCACCGAAAAATTTCTGAATTTCTACTAAAAGTTTTTTTTTGAATTTTTGCAAATTTTCATGAAAATTCATCATTTTCTTCCAAATTTCGAGAAAATTTTCCGGGAGTGTTTTTTTTCCGAATTTTCACAGTAAATACTTTTTACGAAATATTTTTTTGATTTCTACGGGATCACCTTTGCTGGGAAATAACCCTTATAATATATTTATATATATTTTTATGGAATATATTTTGACCAATCGATGTTTCTTAAACCGACAATTATTTATTCTATCTAGTTCCACCACAATCAGTGGGTTCAAATTTGAGTAGTGAGTGAAATAACAGATGAAGATATTTCAATAACCACGCTTATTATAGCTTTCTTATCGCTTTAACATTTTCCTTTTTATTTTTCACTACACTGTTCCAATAATCACCACTGGTATAGCTCTATTATATTGGTTCTAGCACTCGCTAAACCGGAAACGGACGCGAAATCGTTTCCATACTCATTATATCACCTTTCATCCCTATCCTCACTTCAATACTCTTTAATCGGCAGTCCGTTAACCAACACGAACCTTTACCATAAAAACCAACTTTCAAACCCACAAAAATCCGCATGAGTCCGCAGTAGTGCGGAGGTATGTTCAGCTAGTGACAGCGGGAAAATGCATCATCAATTCCTTCCCTTTCCATATATTGATCTGCATTCTGACATGGCAGGCGCCAGTATTGCCAAACAAATTTGATCACCAATACTTGTACATTGAAGATAAATGTGAATTCCAAATTCCCAGGCAAACATCTTTTGGTTCCCTGTACAAATACAGCTGATCTGGCAATAATGGAGTAGCAACTACGGGCGATCAATCAAGCTCAAGCTCAAGCTCAATATTCTTTTGATTTCTACGGGAAATTCTTCGCAATTTTCACGGAAATTTTTTCGAATTGCTACGTAAAAATCATCAAACCAAATTTTCACTCTAATTTCCTAGGGATCACCAAAAATTTCAACCATTTTTTTCAGATTTTCCACAGAAATTGTTTTTAAAATGCCACGGAAATCTTTTTTGATTTTACTTGGGAAATTCTTTTGAACTTGTTTTTACAAGTCAGTTTTTACGTGTCCAGTTTTTTTTACAAGTCCACGTGTCCTTAGCCGTCTGCGGTGATTACGGTTGCTTCCAGGGTCCCGACTTCCATATGCCAGTCGTTTCCGTTAGCCATTAGAAGAACAGGAAACTGGCCTGTCCAAAAGCCGACTAACTGCTGACAGTATTTTCTATTCGATTGGGTCGGCTTCCTGTCATCGGTGTGGGACCGATTACGTGCCATGCCACGTGACAAGTGCGCCGAACGGATTTTCTCGGTACTTGAAATCGCTTCAAGATCCGCAGTTTCGTGGATTCATCCTGGCAGTGACCGCCGACACGTCTGTTCCAGTGTCGAACCAAGTCAGATCCTGCCCTAACGAGCCCTGCCTCGGGCGCTATTTTCAAGCCCAACACGGAGAGCTGCTCCTAGGATCGTACCCCGCCCGAAATGGACACCAGAATGGCCTACCAGCTGACCTCGCCCGGCGGAGGTATGACAAGTACAACAATCGGCCCCAACGATACTAATCTCGAACTAACCACTATAGACGAATTTCGCGCCAACTCTTCTATGGAGCTGGCAGCACCATCTTATAATCGAATGAAACTTGGTGGGCATAAAGATATGGTATTTCTTAGCCACTCTGCATACTTAGTTTTCCAAAAATTGTCAAGAGTAACATTTGATGAGGGCCTAATTTTTTTTTCATTGATTTTTTTAAAATCAATATAACTCTAAAACGACAAGACTTTCAAAAAAGTGTTGTATGGCGGGCTGTCGTGAAATTTCCAGAAGTTTTTTGGAAAAATATCCTAAAAATTAAAAACCGAATTCTACACTGAAAAAAATAGTTTTAGAAATTAAAATCGATATTACAAAAAACCCTCATCTTAGAAATCAATGAAATTTCTTCTGCAGATAGGTATTTCAATTATCTAACTTTTTTGGGAATAATGTTGCTGTGACATATTTAAGGAAAAAAAGTTTTTCTAACAAAAACTATTCCCATGTCCATATTGAGAGAAAATTTATTAGCGTGTTTTATGCCTACAGCGCCAAATATAGGTTTAGCAGCCTATCATCAACCAACGACACATTTTAGAATTATACAAATTTGTTTAGGAAGCAATTTAGCATAATCTAAATCATTAATGTGGACCAACATTTGAAAAGGGTTTGTATTTTCTTTGACTTTTTGTATCGAAGTAGCTTGAAAACAATTGGGTTCACAAAAAAAAACAAATAATTGCATTGATAAAAAAGAGTACTTTAGGTCAAAGTGAAATACTTGTACTGTTGGATTTCTCTGAAAATTATTCATTCATTATCCAAAATGCTGCTCATCATTGGAATAATTTCCAGGCAACAGTACATCATTTTGAAGTTTACTTTAAAAAAAAACAGTAAATTAGAAAACGTAAACGAAAGCTTTATTATAATATCAGAAGTAATGACCCATGACACAAAAGCTGTTCACTTATTAATTTCAAAATTAATTCACTTTTTGAAACAGTCGATCGGTTTTACAAAAATTACTTTTGTGTCTGGTGGAGCTGCAGCACATTATAAAAATAAAAAGAACTTTGCAAGTCTGTGCAGTTTCAGTTTAAAATATGGTTTAGAAGCAGAATGGCACTTTTTTGCAACATCGCACGGAAAAGGACCTTGCGATGCTATTGATGGCACTCTCAAACGAATGGCAAAACGAGCAAGTCTTGCCAAAGATTTTGGAAATACTATTAAGACTCTTCGGGAGTTGTACGAATGGGCAGTCATACAAACAGAAAAAATATCACTAAATTAAATTTCTGTCATATATCGGATGAGCAATACTCAACAATGGCAGAAGAGTTTGATTAACTTTTCAAAAAAGCAAAAACTATAACTGGCACACAAAAGTTTCATTCTTTTATACAAATCGCTCATAACAAAATCCTGGCTAAAAAATATTCCAAATCTGATGAAGAGCCAAAAGTTTTCAAATTGTTCGAGTAAATTAACAAATTAATGAGCATTGAAATAGAAATAAGAATTAAACGTAGTAACAAATAAAATTTTAGAAAAAATTTAAAAAAATGAGAAAATATTATTGATATAAAAAAATGCCAATTTTAATCTTTACATTCATTGATTTATTTTCTCGGTGAACGAAACGCTCTTTTATGTTTCAGATTTTACAGTTTAGCCAAATTTATAATAGTCCATCAAACATCACAATTTTGTAGATCTGGTCATTTGTGTATAACATTGATGTAGACATCTAGGAAAATGTACGCCCTTTTCAAATGTTGGTCCACATTAATGTTAGATTATGCTAAATTGCTTCATAAACAATTTTTTATACGTCCAAAATGTGTCGTTGGTTAATGATAGGCTGCTGAGCCTATATTTGGCGCTGTAGGCATAAAACACGCTAATAAATTTTCTCTTAATATGGACACGAAAAAAGTTTTTGTTAGAAAAACATTTTTTTCCTTAAATATGTCACAGCAACATTATTCCCAGAAAAGTTAGATAGTTGAAATACCTATCTGCAGAAGAAATTTCATCGATTTCTAAGATGAGTTTTTAATTTCTAAAACTAATTTTTAGCAGTGTAGAAATCGGTTTTTAATTTTTAGGATATTTTTCCAAAAAACTTCTGGGAATTTGACGACAGTCCGCCATACAACACTTTTTTGTAGGTTTTGTCATTTTAGAGTAACATAGATTTTTAAAAAAATCAATGAAAAAATTAGGCCCTTATCAAATGTTACTCTTGACAATTTTTGAAAAACTAAGTATGCAGAGTGGCTAAGAAATATCATATCTTTATGCCCACCAAGTTTCATTCGATTCTGAGATGGTGCTGCCAACCGCTGGTCGAGTTGGCGCGAAATTCGTCTATACCCAAGATGAAAACCCACGACGAAAAGAAAAATAATATTTCCCCATAGGCACACCGCGTAAAATGTTTTCTTATTTTCCACAGAAATTTTTTTCTAAATTCCTCCGAATATTTCACCTAATTTCCACGAAGATTTTTTTTCCAAATTTTGCACGGAAAACTCTTCTAAATTGTCACGAAACTTTTTTGAATAGAAAGTTTCTCTCAATAATTAAAGAAAATTCTTTCAATTTTCCACAAAAGAATCTCCGAATTTCCACGGATAATTCTCCATTTTCCTCGGGAAATTCTACCGGATTTCCAGAAAATTCATCCATATTTGCACGTTAGTTCTACAAAATTCCACCAATACATTTCTGGAATTTCAGAAAACTATTCCTAATTTTTCACATGACTTTCGATTTCGATTCCATAAGAAATTTTGTCCAAATTTCCACGTGATTGTCCACCGAAATTATCTTTTGAATGTCCACCGAAAACTTTTCCGTATGCACACGGACTTTTTTTCTGTGTTTTCTTAGAACACTCTTTCAATTTTGCACGGCAATTTATTCAGAATTTCCTTTCAAAATCTACCGAAATTTTTCGTAGCAATTCTTATGAATTTTCATGCACCATTCTTCCGAATGTTCAAGAATTTCCCAGATTTTCCGTTTTTTTGGGTTTCTACAAAAAACTGTTATTTACACGGGGCATTTGTCCGTATTTTGTTTGAACTTCTAGAAAAACTTTTATTTTTATTTGAAGATATACATAATCTTCATACGAAGCTCTAGTAAATTTTCTCGAAAAATTTTTCTGAATTTGCACAATAATTCGTATGTACTATTCAGTGCTATGCGATTAGCTGGGACAAAAAAAATGCTTTCTGATTCCAAATTAGATTTTGTGATCTTAATCAATCGCTGATAAACGGCAAGGTCTTTCTTAGCCCAATGGTGAGATGCGCGGCTACACCGGATTGGTTCGATCAAGGAAATTTTCTCGACTTCCTGGGTGTTAACCGCAGTATACTCGAATGCAGAAATGGTAACATGGCTTAGACACCTTGCAGTTACTAATTATGGAAGTACTTAATAAAAATTAAGCAGCTAATGAAGAAGAAGATATTCATAAGAGAGATAGCCTATACCACCCTGGTTGTCTTCCGATGGATGGTAAAAAGGAGATGCTCTGTGCCATATTATACATTTTCTCAAATTGAATGGCATTTTGTTTCCTAGTGATCTCTTGGAAACAAAAGAAGAACCGTACAGCAGGTTAAGCTTAAACATTGAGAAACCATCCTGCCCCATGCGATTGGTATTCGATGTGAAAGATTAATAGCATATTGAACCGAACGGCTTTCCTTAATGGTTTTTCACCCGCCACCAGCACTCGTCGATGAATATAGACACAGCAGGGTAAAATCATCTTCAACTTCAACAAGTGGATGATCTAATGGGCCCGGCCCGAAAGTATAGAGGGAGGGTGTTCCAAAATGGATTCGTCGATCAAGTCGTTTCTTATAGCATATTACTTTTATTTAGTAGGGTTGTTTTCTTAGGTCTGTTGACTCGACTTATAAAAATGAACGCATTTATCATTTATGCATTCCTATATCATGGTTAAGCTACTGATATTTATTTCTATCTCAAATTTGGCTTCATCGATCTACTTCCTACAACGCAGTTTTTGTAATTGATCGCTCAAACTAACTCGTCAAGTGTTGATGATATTTTCAATGTGTTGTAGCACTTGCTTACGGCATTCGAATCAAAGGAAAACCGAGAAGTGACTTTCGCACAATCTCCCCCCACCCATGTGTAGCTATCGCCGCCCAGGTTGTTCAGAGTGGTTACTAGGGGGAACATGCAGACCAACAACAAGCCAGTAGCGGCCGCCTCAAAATGCGCGAAAGGTCATCAACTGCGGCTTGGAAAATTTCGACTGCCCCTATCGACGTCAGAGGAGCGCAAAAACAACATTCAAATCGCGCGCGCAAATAAAGGTGATACAACCTGCTGCTCCGCTCCGATGGGTGTTGATTTTTCAAAAATCTTTCCACCCATGGCCATGCTGCGGCGAGGAGTTACCAAATCCCCCGGTGGGTGGGTACGAAACACGCTGAGCAGGGAAGCGTTTGTTTGAAGATATTTTTTTGCACGCTCGCTTGGATCTACAGCTGGTTTTCACCGAAAAGTGGTTCAACAGGGTGGTCAGCTGCCGTTTTGCAGTTACCGGTTTCGGGCCGATCGCGGTTGGCAACACTGTTGCCTTATGGCAAAACTGACACTAACGTACTTCCATCATCGGATCCGACCGGTGGCGGCAGGGAAATGCGTCATCAGCGCTTTTATTTTGGTTTTTCATGAAAATTGAGTCGTATAAGCCGAAGCGGCTGCGAAACGGGACGGGAATGTGGTTAACCGGGAAGGAAGAATCCGGAACATTTGTTTACAACAGCTTGGATACGGGCCAACAGGAATCTACCGCGTAGAGTTGACGTAGTTGAAACGGGGATTTTGTCTGACCTGCGTTCCTTTTCGACAGACTGGCGAGCGACAATTGGAATCGCTTTGTCTACATAACATTAGAAGAAAAAAAAAACGTAATGGAAGGTATGCTATTTTTGCGGAGATATCTCTATAAGTAATGTGTTTTTGTTTAATTTTATCTATTAATATTGTTCGTTTAGGAGACAATTTTATTTATTTTGAAACGGTTCAATTGTTGTCTGATTCTGAATTTTGAGATGATCTAATGTGACTGATGCATGATGAAATAATGATCATTCGATCGTATTAGTTCGAGACCAAAATCAATATCGCCTTTTTGAAATAGATTCCATTTTTTTTAAATTTTACTTTTGTTTAACTGCTGCAAATCTTCACCTAATTTCCATTTTCTTTTTCCGGATTGGTGAAAGAAATTGGAAAGTTGCGAAGAACCTTCCTGTTGATCACGCGATATTATGCATTACTGCAATGTCAATGCTTTATTGGAAATCTGGAAATGTCAACGAATGGTACAGAGCTTGTTTTGCTACGCTAAAACTAAATAAATCAGCTCTGTTATTTTCCTGTTATGCAATCTCCGCATAATAAGTGTCCACAAGGCGTTTATCAAAGATTCGCTGCAGGTTAGGTATCAGGTCCGACATTAATTCTCTTTCTCGGAAACTGCTTCGGAAATATGACCTTTAGGGAATATGACGCCATCCAGTTAGCTCGAAGGCGTTTCTTTTCCTTCTCGGATCATCCAATTCTGCTTATGTGATCTCAGCTCAAGGTCACCCGTGAGTTGTACACTGACCCATTATTATTCTGAGGGTGCTTTCGGTCATAGATAATTTTCTCCCTACCTCAAAATTCAATTTCAGGCGGCGCTGATTGACATTGCACAAACAATGGCCATCGTTAATTGATACCTAGTTTTTTCCCATCGGAATCCTGAGTAGGTAAACCTACGCACCATTTGAACCTCATTCGATTCGCCCACTTGATTTGATTTAACTGCGCTCCGGACCGACAACCGTCGTCGTCGTCGTCGTTGTGTCGAACGACGTCCGTTACAACCACAGGTGGTGGAGTGGCATGGTCGGTTGTTCAAATCGCTGCTGGCTAGTCGTAAAATTATTACGCATCGCTTCGGAAAATATCGACGTTTTGAGGCTCGCCGCACCGCCACCGTCTGGTTTTTGGGGGTGATGAGAATCAACCACCACCGCACTCGATCACATGATACCCGGCGCCGCCTGGTGCTTACGGTTGTGGTGCGCCTGATGGTTCGGTGATACCGATCGGGGCAGGGTTATTTTTACCCACCGTCGGACGACGCACACCGGAAGGGGGTGTTGTATTATGAATCTCTTATTTATACTTTTGCAGTGGTTTACTGGAGCTCGGGCGTGATTTTTAGTACATATTGGCTATTTTCGATCAACGATCCGATCCACTTACACTGATTGCTTTCGAGTAAAAACAGATTCCAATTTCTTTCCCGTTTCGGTCAGCCACCCTAGCCGGGCGTGCTCTCGCATCGCCCCTATTCTATTTGAGTCCGAGTGATTATGGACTTGATTCGTTCGAATGATCTACAAGGTGGCTGACCATCAGACCATACCCGTTGGTGGAAATTGAAATGCGTAGCTTCGTTGGCTATAAATCCTTGCACTGTACACTTTAAGAATCCACTTGTTTATTGACATCGAACGAGGTGGTGTGCCGGGCAGTTAATAACCGCTGCCGAAGGGAACGGAACAAGTACTTATGGCGCATTCCATGGGGCCAGTTTCAATTGAGGCCACACCGCACTCAGACACACACGGACGCATGATCGTTAATTGAGCTGGGGAGGACGCCCCGTGTTCGATCGTCGTAAGTTTCACTCATCTACCTTGGCGAGGTTTGATTTTCCAATTTGAGGGATAACTATAATTAGATTTTCGTTGAATGAAAGACAACGAGGATTGGTTTTTACTACATGGTGATTTGAATATTTGAAAAAAAAAATTGTGGATAGTTCAGGTTTCAGTGTGATTGAATTTCGATTTAGAGCCATTTTTTTGTTTTCGAAATAAAGCTCAAATAAATAAATTAGCAATAATGTAAAAAGTTCTTTTAGTGAACATATGTTTTAAATTTTATTTCAAAAACTCGTCGTTGCCTTCTTGTTAACGTAAAGGCTATAGGTGAACTGTCACGGTTTTGGCCATGTTCCTAATTTGGCCAATTTTGCGAATAACTCCAAAAATAAAGCAATTCGCGAGGGTTTCATTAGTTCCATCAAAAGATATACCTATCCCTCATGGTTCAACGCTGCTTTATACTGATCGATTATTTTGGAAAAATATGAATTTTCCAGGGTTGGCCAAATTAGGCACTAAGTTGGCCAAAATCGGCGCTAAAAAAATAATTTTTTTTTCTCTTTATTATCGGCCCGTCTCGTCAAAAAAAACATTTTTAGGAGGCTTTGCCTACTAATAGTGTTATATACCAATATGCTTGACCGATCTTCACCGATTCGACCACGGCATACAAAACACAAGGCAGGCTCATCACGTATGTAAACATTCAGTTTGAATGTAAACATGTGACGTCACTGCTATCTTCGCAAAAGCTGGACCGAGACGATGCTATACGGTCGCAGCATGCTTACTTTTGTACTCCAACATGTGGCGATAAAATATGCGTCACATTCGAAGTGTCATTTTTCTAACGAGCCTACCTTGTTTTCTGTATACCGTGCGATTCGACAACGAATCCTGTCTTAATAGGCCGTTGCAAAACTTTAATTAAAATTATGTCCAACCGTCTCCAAAAGATGAAGGGTGCACTGCCAGGGTGCAGGGTGCCAAAAATAGAAAAATTGACTTGCTTAGAATGACGTGTCTTGTATACCATTTGATACCCAGATAGTTCAAACCTAGATTTCCAAAATTTCAGCCCTCTGCGATGAATGTTCATTGCGCCACAGACATCAGGCTTAGGAAAATTGTGAAAATTGTAGAAAAAATGCATTTCAAACAAATGCAATTTTCTCAGCGAATAACTGTCCAATTTTGCAAATTAATACACCGTTGGAAAGATAATTGTCTAAACTTTAGAAAGGGGATAATGTTGTGGTTGCACGGTTAGTAAAAATTAGTGAAAAATGGACAATTATTGGAAAAAAAATCTTTTTTTTTTGCCTAAGTTGGACTATATCTAGCAAGCAGGGCCGGGCAGTCTCAAGAGACCACCACCACAGTTTAGTTTGGGGTCTATACTATCTGCGGGACGAGAATCCAGCTGCCGATAGCTGCTGATGAGCGTCATTTTGGCACAAGGTCGAAAAAATTGATTTTTTTTGTTAATTACGATTATCGATTCTGCGAGCATAAACCAAAAAAACATTCAAATTAAACACAGCTTGGAAGGTGGAACTGTTAAATGTGAAATTTAGTCTTAAATTAATTAAAAAAATAATGTGTACATTAAAAAATTAATGTTACACACTGAATTATTATTTTTGTTAAAAATGGGTAAAAACAGATCGAAAATTATCATTCCATATAAAAACTCCATATAAAAACTCTACCCAACTGGCCAAAAAAGTTTTTAATGTTTTTCAAAATTTTAAAATTGAATGGTTTAATTTAAAAAAAAAGTTTAAAAATTTCAAATTTCAAAACATTAAAATTTCAAAATTTCAAATTTCAAAAATTGAAAAAAATTAATTTAAAATTTTTAATATTTTCAAGGTTGAAAATAAAAAAACAAACAATTTAAAAATTCAAAATAAAAAAAAATATTTTGAAATATAAATATTTAAATATTTAAAAAAATTAAAATTGAAAAATTAAAAAATTAAAAAGTTTAAAAATTTAAAAGTTTAATATTTAAAAAAAAATTCAAAAATTCTAAAAATTTGAAAATTAAAATTCAAAAATTTAAAAATTTAAAAATTTAAAAATTTAAAAATTTGAAAATTCGAAAATTCAAAAATTATAAAACCCTAGAAAATTTTAAATTTAAAAATTTAAAAATTTAAAGATATACAAATTTAAAAGTTTAAAATTTAAAAATTTAAAAATTGGAAAATTGAAAAATTCAAAAGTAAGTTCTGAGTGTTACGCTTTTTCTAATGTTGGCCTAGAAATAACATGCAGATGGCAAGTACCGTGTGAAATATTTTGGACGTCCTCAAAATTAAATTTAAAAACATAAAATTTAAAAACTTAAAAATTTAAAGAAAATTGAAATTTAAAATTTTAAAATTTACAAAATTTAAAGATCCACAAATTTAAAAAAATTAAAAAATTTAAAAAAATTAAAATTAAAAAGTTTAAAAACGTTTTTAACGTAATAATTCAAAACTTTAAAAATTTACTAATTCAAAAATTAAAAATGCCAATTCCGTTGCTTCTTTTTGCTAACATGCGTGCTCACTGCTGAAAAAATCACAAAAATATCCTGAATATATTTTGTATATTTTGATAAAACGGTTGTGACTCCAAAACTTGATTCTTGTGACACTTTCAGTCGAAATCATAGTCACAGAATTGTTAACGCCTTATTATCAAATCAATGGAAGTTTTAAAAATTTGAAATTTCAAAACAATGAAATATAAAAATTTAAAAATTTTTAGATTTAAAAATTTAAAAACTTTAAAATTTAAAGATCTCAAAAATTAAAAAAAATATTTTTTTTTAAATTTAAGAATTTAAAAATTTAAAAAAAATAAGAAATTTCAAAATTTTAAAATTTAAAGGTTTAATTAGTTTGAAAATTTCAAATTTTTAAATAAAAAAAAAATATTTGAAAATTTTAAAATTTCAATATTGAAGGTTGAAAAATAAATAAAAAACAATTTACAAATTTAAAATAAAAAAAAAGATTTTAAAATTCTGAAATTTAAAAATTTAAAAATTAAAAAAGATACAAAAATTAAAAACTTAAAAAATTAAAAATTAAGAAATTTAAAAATTTAAAACATTGAAAAATTAAAAAATTAAAAGAAGAGGAAAAATAGGTTCTGAGTGTTACGCTTGTTCTAATGTTGGCCTAGAAATGACATGCAGATTTAAAAATTTAAAAACTTTAAAATTTAAAGATCTCAAAAATTAAAAAAAAATATTTTTTTTTATTTGAGGATTGAAAAATTTAAAAAAAATTAAGAAATTTCAAAATTTTAAAATTTAAAGGTTTAATTTATTTAAAAATTTCAAATTTTGAAAATTTAAAAAAAAAATTTTAAAATTTTAAAGTTTCAATATTGAAGGTTGAAAAATAAAAAAAAAAACAATTTAAAAATTTAAAATAAAAAAAATAGATTTTAAAATTTAAATATCTAAAGATTTAAAAATAATAAAACTAAAAAAATTAAAAAGTTTAAAGACCTAAAAAATTGAGAGTTTAAAAATTTAAAAACTTAAGGTTTTAAAAATTTCAAAATTTAAAAATTTAAAAATTTAAAAATTCTGAAATTTAAAAATTTAAAAATTAAAAGAGATACAAAAATTAAAAACTTAAAAAATTAAAAATAAGGAAATTAAAAATTTAAAATATTGAAAATTTAAAAATTTAAAAGAAGTGGAAAAATAGGTTCTGAGTGTTACGCTTGTTCTAATGTTGGCCTAGAAATGACATGCAGATGGCAAGTACCGTGTGAAATATTTCGGACGTCCTCAAAATTAAATTTAAAAATTAAAAAATTTATAAAAAAATTAAAAAATTTATAAAAAAATTAAAAAATTTATAAAAAAATTAAAAAATTTATAAAAAAATTAAAAAAATTATAAAAAAATTAAAAAATTTATAAAAAAATTAAAAAATTTATAAATTTTAAAATTTATAAATTTTAAAAATTAAAAAAATTGAAAATTTAAAAATTTAAAAATTTAAAAATTCAAAAATTTAAAAATTTAAAAATTTAGAAAAAAATGAAAAATTTAAAAATTTTACAAAATTTAAAATTTAAAAATCTACAAAATTTAAAAATTTCAAAAATAAAAATTTTAAAATAAAAAGTTTAAAAATTTAAAAATTTAACAATTTAAAAAATTTAAGATTTCATAATTTTAAAATTAAAAAAAATGTGGTACAATAAGTTCTGAGTTATTCGTTTTTTTCAATGTTGGCCTTTTCAAAAATTAAAAAATTTAAAAATTTAAAAATTTAAAAATTTAAAAGTTTGAAAATTTAAAAATTTAAAAATTTCAAAGTTTCAAAGTTTTAAAATTTAAAAATTTAAAATTTAAAAATTTAAAAATTTAAAAATTTAAAAATTTAAAAATTTAAAAATTTTAAAATTTTAAAATTTAAAAATTTTAAAATTTTAAAATTTAAAATTTACAAATTTAAAGATTTAAAAATTTGAAAATTTTATAAAAATTTAAAAGTTTAAAATTTTAAAAATTTAAAGATTGAAACCTATAAAATTTAAATATAAAAAACTGTAAAAATTCAAAGATTTAAAAATTTAAAAATTTAAAAATTTAAAAATTTAAAAATTTAAAAATTTAAAAACTTAAAAATTTTAAAATTTTAAAATTTAAAAATTTTAAAATTTAAAAATTTAAAAATTTAAAAATTTAAAAATTTTAAAATTTTAAAATTTAAAAACTTAAAAATTAAAAAATTAAAAAAATTAAAAAATTAAAAAAATAAAAAATTAAAAAATTAAAAAATTCAAAATTAAAAAAATTAAAAATTTAAAATATTAAAAATTTAAAAATTTAAAAATTTAAAATTTAATGTTTCAAAAATTTAAAAATTCAAAAATTTAAAAATTTAAAAATTTAAATTTAAAAATTTAAAAATTTAAATATTCAAAAATTCAAAAATTTAAAGTTTTAAAATTTTAACATTTAAAATTTTAAGTTTTAAAATTTTAAAATTTAAAATTAAAAATTTAAAAATTTAGAAATTAAAAAATTGAAAAATTGAAAAATTTAAACATTTCACAAAAAAATCAAAATTTAAAAATTTACAAAATTTGAAAAAATAAAAAATAAAAAATTTAAAATTAAAAAGCTTAAAAATTAAAAAAAAATAATAGGGTTTCTTACCCCATTCCCGGCCTAACATGCGCACGACTGCATTATTTAATTGATATTTATGACTAGGAGCAACTTTTCCTGAATTTTGTGGACCGTGTAATATTGCGATGGGGTTCACCTCTGCTTCAAAAATAGTTATTCTTGCTAAACACTGCTTGAAAAAGCTTTTATTTGATTTAAATTAACATGGTGCAGCACTCATTTCAGTCATAGGCGATTGCTTATCCGGCATACCCCAAGTCTCTTCGGCATACGCAATATTTTACTCAATCTCTCAACATCTTACTCTCATTCTCTCTCTCGGGACGGTAGAAAATGCGACGTAAACAAAAATATGCACGTTCCACGATAACGTGATGCCAGATGGTATTATTCATAATAATTTTTATTTGGTTGAGAAGATATATGCACTCATCCAAATTCCTTCCAAATACTTGAAAAAATATTGTTTTTACTCTTTGAAATTGAGATAATTATAAATAACATAAAAGCGTCAACGCTTTAGACAGTTTTCCTATTAACGATGAAGGATTATATGCATACTAAAACAAGACTCATGGCCTTTTGGCAGCACTGTACAGCTAGAAGTTCTTGGGCCGAGGTGGTTTTTTGTTCTGTTTGAGAATACATTTTTAAATGTATTCCAATATGTTTATATAAGATCTAGTGATAGGAACAATTAGGAAAGATTGAAGTGCGTGAGTTTAGCATTATTGTGTGGTGATAAACAGCCTGAAGCAATGGTTGTATCGAGTACTGTGACGATTTTCAGGTAGGTAATTATTTGATGATACCGTTTTGTAAAAGTGGAAAGAATCACTCCGGCTCAGTGGTGTTGCAACGAAGAGCAAAAGTTTGAAATCTACATTTTTATTTTCTATAATTGGATCGATTAGGAGTGAAATAAATGGTTGAAAAATATTGAGTATTGTGCGAGATAAATAGGAGACTTTTTTAAAATTATCAATCATAAACCTACGGCTACCAAACAGTATAAATCATTAGTTTTCTGTGCAGTGAGCCGGGAATGGGGTCCATAGGCCCAAGTAGTGATTTACCCTAATTAAAAAATTTTAAGATTTAATAATTTCAAAATTAAAAAGATGTGGAAAAATAAGTTCTGAGTTATTCGTTTTTTTTTCAATTTTGGCCTAGAAATGACATGCAGATGACAGGTACCGTGTGAAATATTTCGGACGCCCTCAAATTCGCCTTCAAGCGGCTTCAGAATTATGATGTCTTAAATATGAATTCAATGGTTAGCTGATGCTGTCCGAAGTTTGAATCAATCAGAAGTCGGACATTTTCACCAATTGCAAAGATTCTAGGCCACAATTCGGACATTTAAAACCCGTAGTTCAAAGGTAAGGGACCTGCTTTGTAGTTGAAATGGTTATCTGGACATTTGTTTTATAATACACAATAACAGACTATTTCATCAGAAAGTGCTTAACCCTTTTGTTATCGGCCCCTGTTTTGAAAACGAAAATAAAAATCTTTTCTCGCTGTATTGCACCGCTCATAATAAAAGCGGAATTTATTCAAGATTTAGGAGTTTTATGGGTTTCCAGGATTGGTCTCTTGGTTCCGGATTTAAAATGGATGTTAGCTTTTGGCCATTTCTCAGAACGCATACTTCGGAAATGATTATTTTAGATATTTTGATTGGAAACGACACATAAACTATACAACATATAATCAAGAATTTGACTAAAATATGACCTGTGTTACGTCGGGAATTCTTCCCGCCGCGTTCGTTTTCGGACGTTGGACAGAAACGTGTTTTCCAGTGTTGCGTTCCGCCAGACACTCGGAACTGTAAACATTTATTAACAATAATTAATTACAAATATAACAACGGACAAGCACTTACACTTTTGGTTTCGTCCAGACGTCAGTACAGTACGGATAATTAATATAAATTTCTTCATACCAAAACGATCAAATCTACAGTGAGGTCTGAACATATTGGTACAAGCGAACATCCCCCGCCCGTAAACCAAGTTGAACTTCCATAACAGTTAAATGGTTTACTCCACATACATTCAACACTCTATATACATTCACTAATATGCATTCAGTTTTACATTACTGAAAATATCGAACTTAAAAATATCACAACCAAAGCACAAACAACTTGCAGATGATTCCGCCATCTCAAAAGTAATCACGATTAGAGTTCACCAACACAGATCGATTACTCCTTTTCCTCGAAACCGATTTGGCGTCTCCGAGAGTTCTCCGAACTGTTGATCTCAACCACTAAACTGCGGCCAGGCTAATCAGATGTAATAATTCTGCATCATTTGGTCCACTCGATCGGTCTGGTTGCGATTAATCATTCGGAATATTCACCAGATAGCAGCTCGACTCCGCCGACGCCATCTTCCAGCAATGATTGTTCCGGCTGTTGTCTTCGACGACAAAATTTTTCGAGAATGTTACGTCGGGAATTCATCCCGCCGCGTTCGTTTTCGGACGTTGGACAGAAACGTGTTTTCCACTGTTGCGTTCCGCAAGACACTCGAAACTGTAAACATTTATTAACAATAATTAATTACAAATATAACAACGGACAAGCACTTACACTTTTGGTTTCGCCCAGACGTCAGTACAGTACGGATAATAAATACAAATTTCTTCATACCAAGACAATCAAATCTACAGTGAGGTCTGAACATATTGGTACGAGCGAACAACCTGTATATCGGATTCCGTACGTTTCGCCGGAACTTCACGGAAATAGGCGAATACCATCATGCGACACATCAAACTTCATGATTTTAAAAGTTGTGACAATATATGGTAGTTTTGTACGTCCTGGGTCATATTTGAACCGATTGGAACCTGTAAACTAATTTACCGAGTACCGATTCAAAGGTCAGTCTTGGGAAATAAGAAAAACCCATCATGCGCCACATCAAACTTCATGATTTCAAAAGTTATGGCATTCTATGGTAGTTGTGTACTTCTTGGGACTGTATTTGAACCGATTAGAAGCGGCTCAGAGAGTACCGGTTCAAAATTCAATCTTGAAAAATAAGTAAAACACATCATGCGACACATCAAACTTAATGATTTCAGATGTTATGGCATTCTATCAGACAGATTTATCAATTACCGGTTCAAAGGTAATTCTTGGGGAAGAAATAAGTAAAACCCATCATACGACACATCAAACTTCATGATTTCGAAAGTTATGGCAGTATGTGGTGTTTATGAGTGTCCTGGGTCATACTTGAACCAATTAGAACCTGTAAATGGATTAACCGAGATTCGGTTCAAGGGTCAATCTTGAGAAGTGAGTAAAATCCATCTTCGGCACATCAAACATCATTACTTCGAAAATTATGGCAGTCCATGGTAGTTTTTTACTTCCTGGGCCGTAATTGAACCGATTGGAAATGGTAGACGGATTTACCGGTTCAAAGGTAAATCTTGATAGATGAGTAAAACCCATCATGCGGCACATCAAACTTGATGATTTCAAATGTTATGGCATTCTATCATAGTTTTGTATTTCCTGGACCGTATTTGAACCGATAAACGGATTTACCGAGTACTGGTTCAAGGGTCAATCTTGAGAAGTAAGTAAACACCATGTGCGGCACATCAAACTTCATTGTTTTAAAAGTTATAGCATTCTATGGTAGTTGTGTACTTCCTGGGCCGTAGTTGAACCAATTGGAACCGGTAAACGGATTTTCCGAGTACCGGTTCAAAGGCACAAATGAGTAAAACCCATCATGCGGCACATCAAACTTCATGAGAAGGGGGTGGTTACCCTTCAATACCTTTTCCGAACTAAATCTATCACATAAATCTATCATCGCGAAACAAAGAAATACGGAACCAATTTCGTCGCTTCTTTTTGCTAACATGCGTGCTCACTGCTGAAAAAATCACAAAAATAAGAAACAAATCAAATACCTTGTCAGTGCTTTGTTTTTCGTGGGATGAATATCGGAGCTATGAGATGAAGTCCAGGAGCAATAGCCCTACCACGAAAACATTTCAGAATGATCGTGTCAAAAAACGAATTGCGAATCAGTTTGCTAAGTATTGTTGCGACAAACGGACGAGCCTAAAAACCTCGTCTGAGTCACGACACTCATCATTATCATTTAAATATAAACCCTATTTAAATTTAACTACAAGCTAAATGTCATCAGTTCCGATATATCTTTTGTTTGATAGGTGATAGGAAGAGAAACGAGTTCAAAAAGTAAGAGTCAATGTTATACTAGATACTATTATCAAACGATTCTTATAGCCTATTCAGATTAGGCCATTAACGACATAATAATTGGCGTTTCAGGGTAAATACGCTTTATGATGTCATTATTTACGTAATATTGCGCTGTCAAAAGATACCCGCTAAAAAGAGTCATGAAGAATTTATTACGAACAATTATTACGAGAGAGCTTTCGTTCTAACTGGAATGCAGGGAGAAATTCAACAAAACAAAACTGACAAGCGTCACGCTCTCTTTGCCAGAGAGAAAATTCTCTCTGTTTTCATTTCGTTTCGTAGTTGACAGTCATGCTCTTTCTGTCGCAGCAGGGTCGAATGCATGTTAGATGGAAATCTTCTGAGCGCTGAAGAATAATTCGGATTGTGATGGTTTTGTGGAAAGCATTTTATATGATGAAAAATAATGATGATAATTATTTATTCTCCACTTATTCAACATGAATTGTTTAAAAAACAGATGCTCTCTAGAATTAACATGAAGTATTTAACTTAAACCTAGATTTAATAGAACAAATCGAATAAATTTTCAAAGTTCAAGGGCCAATGCGGAAGACAATTTAAAACGTAGGAATGGTTGTAAAACGAATATATTTGATGAATAAACATGATTTCATAAATTGTTTCAATTCTGCTCCTTGAATGGCTTAATATACTTTGGATTTCAACATTTTTCACGTGGGACAACTGTACGATTTGAATGGGATGTATATATAAAGTAGAATAACCTTAAATAAAACATGGATTGGTAATGCATTAATTCATCCAAAATCCACTTTAAATTATATTACATTCACACGATTCGATTTTGTTAGAAGCTGTATCATTGATTGTCGAGTAGAACGCAATGGTTCAGTTTCCATTTTTGAAAAAAAATTAAATTACTGAGTTGCCCTTCATACATGGAGATACTGGTGGAAATACATTTTAGTTCGATAATATTTCTTGAAAATTGGTCCAATCGTCCTTTTTTTTATTTATTAGTGAGAATTCCCAAAAGTATCTAAATTTTTCTATCAAATCTCCGTTCGATCATAGTACAGAATCAAAATACTTTTTAAACTTCAAAATAACTTGAGGAATAGTCTGATTCCCCGAAGAATGGGGTGCGCCAACTAATGAATGTAGCTTCGCTCATTATCCTTAATGAGAGCTTCAAATATGTTTCGAAAATCCCTTTTCATATTTTTTTTAATATTTTTTTTTTCGTAGAAACTTTGTTCAGAAAAAAATGTTCGATTGTCGCCACACAAATGCTTGATTTCGCAAATTAAATTTTAAAATTCTCCTTGAATTCAACCCTGTATTAGCGTGCAAATGAGGAAACATGGAAACGTCAAGATATATTATCTTGCTGCAGTCTGAACACCTCGTAATAATTGGATACCCTCTCACTTAACAAAGTCATAAATAGCCCAATCTGAATAGGCTATTACTCGCTGTCGATTTTTTAACAACTGATCATGTAAAAGTAAAATCGCGTGAAATATTCTAAAACGTGTATTAAGGTGGCTCAAAAATACTTTTTCAAATTTTGATGAAATTGAAATTTTGGCTGAAATTTTGCCCAGAGCACCAGGACATCAAATAGAACCGAATAAGAGGGCGGCCCATAAAAAAATGAGAAATGTTTCGCTACATTCAAAGTTAATTGCCTATATGCCGGGTATTAAGCCACCCGTAGTGGACATTAATTACTATAATTGAAACTCGATTATGCATATGTACAACATGTGATAAATTTAGTTCGGAATAGGTATTGGAGGGTAACCGCCCCTTCGGTGGGCTTTGATCCCACGACCCCAGTACGCTAGACAGGACGACGGAGATCCTTCGTAGCTTAGTAGGAAGCACCTGCGTACATTTTCCTGAATATATTTCTGTTTATCTTGATAAAACGGTTGTAACTCCAAAACTTAATTCTTGTGACACTTTCAGTCGAAATCATAGTCACAGAATTGTTATCGCCTAATTATAAATGGACAAGCGGTTACTATGATCTTGGATGAACGTCAAACTCGAGCCAAATCAATGGAAGCGCTACCGCCAACTATAAAAATATAATCCACTGTGATCGATTTACATTTGGTAGGTACGTATGACGTCTATCTATCAGTGGATAAAATTTAGCGTTTCTAATGTGTTTTTAACTGCACCTAGCGTCGGGCAACATAGCTAAAGAACCGGCCCAGGTTTAAAACCAGATCGTATTTGTAATGTTGAGCTTTATATTTCTAATACGTGTTTATAAAGATTATGTTCGAACCAGCTTTTTAATTGATCAATAAAGATGATTAATATAACTGACCAGTTGTGTCGTTATTAGGCGTCGTCTCTTTCATCTTTGAGATATTATGGTACATGTATCGTAGAGGACGTGAACGTCGTTGTTTTTTGCGTCTCTTTCAGCTTTAACCACTAGGATATTAGCCCACACTGTGTTTTATTCTGTCTATATGAATTCTCAACTTCCGCCTTCAAGACCAAATATCGAAATATCGTTGACGTGTTGGACATTTGGTTCTTTGTGATCTCCCCCGCTCTTACGTTGTTTAAATCTTCTTTTTGCTGTCGTAGGTTTTTCTAAGTTTCACCAACATTAAACGGTTTTGCCTAATGAATGCCTGCTAAAGCCAATTTCCTCTTCATCTATAAGCTACGTGACTAAAGCTGACCACGAAAAAAAATCAGCTGGTATACACTTTCACTGTTTCCATTTTCTAAAAGTACATTATGTACATATCGACTTCTGCGTAATTCGCTTTGTCCGTTTTCGTATGTGGTCATTGATTTTACAGAAAGATTTTCTCCGATGGTATCGATTACCAACAGCTTGACGCATCAAAAACCACATACACTGTTCATGTTAATTATGAAAATCTAATTTGCATCATTATCTGCCGCTGCTTGTGGATCGGATGTCCATGACCGGCTAATGAAGTGGTAGAACATTTCCTCGATTAGTGAAAACATTTTATCAACAACAAGCAAGCCAGGAAAGAAAACAGCCAACAAGTGTTCCCACCACGCACGTTCCAACTCCGACAAGCCTCTCAGATGTGTGCGGCTCTTCGCCACTGCCGTACCGCCCCAGCACCCGTTATTTACGAGTGTCAACGGGCATAATTTAAAATTAGGATCCATCCATCAACCGTAGTCAGACCATGCCAAAGTTTAAGGACCACCGTGCCCCGGTCCACGGCACGCCTTCGCCACATGGTTGGGTAGCGTTAGCGTTATTGTTTCCGCACATTGACAATCGGTGCCGGTACCACCCTAACTGCCACCCTACGACGACGGTCTCAGAAGGATGAAATATCGCAGTACGGGCGCAATGGTACGAGTTTCGCGCGCTTGCCAGCGATATATGTCACGGGTGTCGTTAGGCGAAAATGTGTGAAATGAAGTGACGAGTGACAGCTAAAAATCCCGGTGAGTCGGCGAATACTAAGAAGAACCGATCTCCAAATGGTGCGAAAATTTTTAGATGCTTGCATAATGCCTTCCTGATACTCCCTGAGGAGATCACACCACCACGTGTTTTCATCCAACAGAAGATCCTGCTGCGCCCAAACGTACCACCACCGTTGGTGGTGGTCTTCAAGGTGGGCGGCAATCATCGAACAAAACGATTGGATCGATTTGATTTGATGGAAATATCCTGCTTAGTGTTGAGGCTGTTTTTTTTTTGTTTTTGTTACACAAACTTACGTAACCGGAAGTGCCATTGACGAATGAATTATCGGCCATCAATCAGGCTCCCGTCTACGGTATCCGTCGATTAACGATGCTGGAGTTGCTGGTGTGAAACCTTGAGTATTTTATGGGGAGTGCATTAGGTGAAGCAAAGCTGGTACAAATTTACAGACTCGTTAGGTGTTTACTGAATTAGCTCATTATTTCTCCACTCCCATTTGAGATCATCATTCCATATTTTTCTGCCAAATATTTGGAAGTATGCTTTTACGTCATCGGATGACAAACTACAATCAGTAGTTCGAATAACAAAATAAAAACTTTGAAGAGCACTCCGTAAAAACTAAGCGTGTGAAAATTGCGAAAAATGGAATTGAAATTGAATTTTTGAACATAAAATAGTTGTTCGGCAGAAAGTCACAAGACTGAAAGTTGTTAGGCCGAATCGTTTAACCGAAAAGACTAATTAGTAGAAGCCTACCCGAGCAAAACTTAAGAGCAAATCGATAACTTGTTTTAATGTTGTGGTATCATCAATGATGTTTACTTAATTTGAATTCTTTTTGGTCGTTTTAACGGTTAAAATAACAAAACGTATAGCAGAATTAGCTTACCGTGACATCAAATTGAAAACTATTCTGCTCAATCAAAGTTAATTGCCTATTTCCGGGGATTAAACCACTCGACTTGGACGTTAATTTACAATGTTATGAAAACTCATATGTGAATATGTACGTTATGTGGAAGATATTGATTTGGAAAATGTATTGGAGGTAACCACTTTCCCTTCGATGGGACTCGAACCCATGACCCTACTGTAGGGTCATGGGTTCGAGTCCCATCGAAGGGAAAGTGGTTACCTCCAATACATTTTCCAACTTTTCTGCTGTAGATGAGAGCAAATCGTTTCCGATAGCAAAATAAGTACCGTCAACTGGGGGGAGATGATCATTGAGGTGAAGATGATCATTTGATGTGTCAGTCAAAAGTGCCAAATTTTTTTATGAAACGGTAGTCAACAATATTCTGCGTTCAAGTAATGTTACCGCTAGGTAGAAATCCGAGTTTTTCGATTTTTACTTACTTACTTACTTAAGAAAGAGAGAGATAGCCATAAATGACGCTATTTTCGTTTCAAATATTGACTTCGTAGACTTATTTACGTAGTAAATTCAACATTCATACAAATAATCTAGTATATTTTGACTACTAGGTCATAATGATTTTAGTAGAGCTGTCTTGATCAACTTCACCCCAAACCAGATTACTCAAAAAATGTGTGATAATTTAATTTATTTTAATAAATGCGAACGCATTTCAGAAAACTAAAGTTGTTGATTATTGTAACGTATAGTAGTACATGTTTTGAAAATATTTGTTTCGATTTAAAATGTAAACACACATTGTTATTGCATGTTTTATCTTAAAAATGATCATCTTCCCCCCAGTTGACGGTACACAGTTTGATGTCTTATCATTCAATTTAGTAATATACAGCAAAATGAGATCAAAATATATAATCAATCATGATGATTCATATTGGAAAACGTATTATGAATCAATTTTATTGTTAAAATCAAACTATTCTATATGCTCTCAGTATGTTTTCAGACTTTGATAGGATAAGATAGGATACACCCAAAACAATTATGTGTGACATTCTTTGTATTAAGCATTTTGTATCAAATCTCGCATTCAAACCGATCAGAGCATGTCATACTTGTTAATACAGCTCATTGCATTAAGTTGGTTTATTTGGCTTAGATCAATACATCTAAACGAATCTCGTTGGCTCTTCCTAGACAAGTATATGAATCGTGTACAGCAATATAACTTTAACCCACACAATCTTCCCGATTCCATTTAGCTTGATGACGGAAAAGGACACAAATATGCATGGTGCTTATTCCACTCGTATCACTCATTGCTATCCCTGTTACCCTTCCACTTGTCGCATCCGCATAGCATGAAACGTGGATCATGATTGCCTTTGGTCACATCGTTCCTCATCTGGTAAATAGTCCAGATGGTTAGCGCGTCAGTCTAGATGTGCAAAGTGTGGAGGGTCCGGGTTCAATACCCGTCTTTGACCGAATTTTTTTGTAAGGTTGCTGAGGTTGTCGAAGTATACAGCATTTCACTCCTCGATGGGGGAGTGTAAAATTAGATTCAATGTAGACACAAACACATAACCAGTTCTTATTTTCTCATGACCGGGGACCTAATGCAAGGACTTGCCGTTTACTTAATGCAATCTGCGCATATGTCGCAAAATATGGCAAACTGTACCTACGCGAAACTAATGCGAGATTACAATAAAATGTTGCAATCTCTGGATGGATGTAGGATGTAGCTTACAGATATTTGGCCGAGAATCTCATTTGGTCGAACAGTTCCTTTGGCTAAAAAAATCGTGAACTTGTCCTTCAGCTGAAATAGTCGTTTGGTAGAAAGGGCAATTAGGTCAAAATGGACATTCGGTCGAAAGTGTCGTTCGGCTGAATTGGTCATTTAGGATATTTTCACGACAATAACGGGAGAATCTTTTGAATTTCGCCTCAAAAATTGATAAACTTCCCCAGAAATTCTTCAAGCTTTTCCAGAATATTCATTTGAAAATTATTTTCAGATTTTCCACGGGAACTACTTTCACGTTCCGAGAACTCTTTGTAATTACCAAGGGAAATTGCTTGGGATTTACATGAGAATCTCTACAGAGTTTTTACGGGAAGTTGTTCCAAATTTCTACATATTCGGAATATTCACGGAAAGTTCCTATTGAGTCTCTGTTGAGTATTCTTTAAAATTCACACAGAAAATTTTGACTAGTGAAAGAGATGCTTTAACGTTGACTTCCCCAATCTAAATTAATCAAGCCGGTTAGTTTTTTATCCTTTATTAGAGTGATTTTTTTTCGCAGGGAGAAGTTCATCATTAAACGGCTAGTTTGGCATAGCTAACTTAAAAACATCGGAAAAATGCTCGGAGTTTGTTTTTGGTTTCTTCAGAAATTTTTTTCTACTTTCGATTAAAAATTCTTGGTAAGTTTCATTCCATTCCAATAAAACCGAAAGTGACAGACGGCCGAGCTGGTAATTTGGCCGAAAAAGCCGTTTTCCCTAACAGGTCGTCTGGCCGAAACCATCGTTGCCCAAAAATGCCATTTAGCAGAAATAGTTTTTTGACAGAATGGGTCATTTGGCCAAAAATGTCATTTGGTCAAACGGGGTCATACGGCCAAATTTCAATGACTGAACTTCGTACTTAACGGGTAATATGGTCAGAAATGGCCACTTGTTTGGCAAAATGGCGAAATGGTGGACAATTGACCATTGAACAAAATGTCGTGGCCTCTCTATTTTTAGGTCAATACTACACTTTAGGCCAAAAAGACGAAAGACATCTAGCCAGGTACCATTTAGCAAAACGGAAACTGTTATCAGACCAAAACTGGTTTGACCGAAAATGTAGTTTGGCCGAAAGCGATGTAGAGCCAAACGGAAAATTTGGACGGAGTTGTAAAAAGTTGTTTACCCTAACAGGTCATTTGGCTGAAAATGCCGTTCGGGTGAAAAGTCGGTGAAAAGTCGGGTGAAAATGCCGTTTGGTAAAAAATGGCATTTGGCAGAAAGAGCCACTTGGCCCTAAAATGTCCTTTCTGCAACCTTCTTTGAAAAGTGTCGTTCGGCTGAATTGGTCATTTTGCCAAAGAAGACGTTTATCCGAATTGGTCATTTGACAGAAAATGCTGGTCGGCCAGAAGGGTTGTTTTGCAGAAAGAACATTTTCGGGCCAAATTACCATTCCTACCTACCAAACACCATTTTCGGCCAAATTACCAGTTCGGCTGAATGTCCATTTCGGCTGTATGTCGTTTTCGGTAAAAATACATGTTTGGTCAAATCATTTTTGACCTGATAACAGTTTCGGGTAAACGTTCAATTCGGCTTAATGGGATTTGGTTAGATGGCTTTTGGCTTAAATGTTAGTATCGACTTAAAAGTAAAGAGGTTACGAAATTTCGTTCAACAGTCTTTTCAACGTAAATGTCATTACGTCAAACGGATGGATATTATGGACTAATTTACACATTCAGTTATTGACATTTGGCCATAAGACCTGTTGGTCTAAACGATATTTTCGGACGAATGACCCATTCTGTCAAACGACCATATCGGCCAATCGACATTTTTGGGCTGATTACCTATTTGGCAAAACGACCTGTTAGGGAAAACGACTTTTTCGGCCAAATTACCTGTTTGGACATACGGCTTTCGGCCAGTGGAATTTCCCAAGAATTTTTTATGGACAATACACTAGTTGTTCGATAACTGTAACATGACGCATTCTAGACGTTAAACAATTGTCAGACGTCGTCAAAATAGAAGTGCATCTGATTGTTCACCGCTATGTAATGATCATCGACTTTGACATAGTTTTGAAGCTCAGCTGTTCGATAACTGCAAAACTGATGTAACTTTCGAAATACAGTTAAAAGCATTGCAGTTAAATGACTTGCAGCTATCGAACGTCTACTGTACAATGAGTTTCCCGTAGAATTGCAAGAATTTCGAATAATTTTTCTTTGAATCGTTTTGAACAATCCAAATTTTGGTTTTTCAAATTTTGGTTTTCTCCAGATTTTTCTGGACAAGTTCAATTTTCATGCGAAAATAAAAAAATCCTCTTTTAATGTCTTGAAAATATGACAAAAAAAATCCTAGAAAAACGTAATGAAAAAAAATCGCCACGCCGATTCACGCCGCCGCCGCCGGCCAAAATTCTGACAAACGTCGCCGCCGACGAATATTGGACCGGCGCACACCTCTACTAGCGGGTGCTTGATTTCACTCTCCAACTGTTTCGTACAGCAGTGCCATATGAAGCGAGGAAGCATTCTTCACTAAGCACTTTGGAACTGTTCTCCCATGCAGCTACCTTCATCGGGAGTATATCTGGTGCCGAAGCACCAGACCTCATCTTCATTGCTACATTCATCCAAGCCCTGCTGGCGTGTGTACAATTTGTTCTGGTGAATCTGAGGTACAAAACGAGTAAACCTATCATTGAATGAACATTTGGACGAAACGGTTATACATCAAAAACGGTTTAGCCGAAAATTTAAATTGACTGTTTGCCATAACAGGTCGTTTGGTCGAATTGTTCATCAGGGCGAAATTGACGTTTGACCGATAAGGTCGTTCGACAGAAGAGCGAAAGTGTCATTTGACCCTACGAGTCATACCGCCATCTGTAAATTACGGAACGGGTTACATCGTCGAAAATGTTCACCCGTTTGGCCAAATTGCCTTTCTGCCAGACGACCATTTTGGTCAAATGACCTTTTCGCCAAAAGGACCATTTTAACAAATGATATTTTCGATCAAATGGCCTATTCGGCCAAACGACTTTTTCGATCAAATGACCATTTTGGCTGAACGACATTTATTATCTATTTTGGCTAAATGACATTTTCGGCCAGATGGGTTTTGGCCTAATCGTTTGTTCGGCTAGATAGCATATTCGGCCAAACATCTTTCGGGCTTTGGCCAAATGGCCCTGCCCGTCGTAAGCAGTTTACGTTTTGAATAATAATGATTAGGAGTCTATCCCATATAATCGGTATATATAAATCCAGACGTCCTAAGATATTTGTTCCTTTATTAATATCATGTCCTGAAATTAATGATATTTGCTCTAGGAACGATTTCGACTTAATTTGTGTCGTTTTTATTGTAATCATGAATGCACACTACTGAAAACACCACAACAATGAGAAACAAATAAATTTGCGCTACAATCCTTTGTATTCGATTGTTATTGATATGGGAACTTATTATAAAAAAACAATAAATATGTACCATACAGGCATAGAAAAGGCCATCTTAAAATCTGAAAAGATAACAAAACGTAGTGGAATTAAATGGAAAGTGCAATCCACTAAAAGAGCTTAAATATTTTTTTTATTTTAGAATGTCAAACAAATCATCGTGGATGTATAAAAACGCAATATGTGCAATTTTTGACGTTTTGTGCAATTGATTACGGGAGAAAAACAACGAAGTAATAGTCTATTAATGACTAATATCCTCGACTGTGTATTGTCACACAGTTGAAATAAAGAAATGGTTCACGCGATGAATTTGTTTTTGGGTTGAAATATTTATACAAATGATTATGCTTTTCTAAAAAATATCGTTCATCGCAAAAAAAAAAAAATAATCCCATTTCTCCAACATTTCCCACATGCGGCATCTACCCCTGAGGTGTGGCATCTTACCCGGATTTGCCTTTTTTTTTGTAAATAGTACAGTCGGAGTTTTTTTGCAAATGATTTCTACACAATGTAGTAGGGTCACTTTACTATCAAAAACAATAGAAGAAGAAGATTTCCAATTTAATGTATTGATTTTTCCAATTTAATGGGGGGAATGACGGCTTTGGCAGGTTTTGATCTATTATTGTCAGGGTTTTTTTATGACTGATTATGCTCAAATTTGGCCTAAACATTCTTTGCATATCAAAGAATATTGTGGCCAAATTTCATAAAATTCGGTCGACAAAAACCCCCCTGCCAATAATAGAACAAAACCTGACAAAGCCGTCTTTTCCCCTGTATTGTTTTAGAAAAATTTTGATTTTTGAAAAGGTTTACCCGGATTTAATCTAATTTGGCCGAAAGCGATAGAACATTCGGGAAAGGAACATTCGACCGAACTGGTAATTCGAAAAAGTTGGTCGAAATGGTCGTTTGTCCTAAAAAGTCGTTTAACCGAATAGATCATTTGGCCGAAAATACCGTTTGGTAGAAATGGTCGTTCGACAGAAAGAGCCTTTTGACCTGAAAATGTCCTTTCTGCAAAACAATGGTTTCGGCCAAACGGCATTTTCTGTTAAATGACCTATAAGGCTAATCAACTTTTTTGGTGAAATGATCAATTCAGCTAGATTGCACTTTCGACCGAAATTCAGCCAAATGGCCCTTTCGTCGTCTGGCAGATCATTTGGGTCAAAGGGCATTTTCGATATTTGAGCTAATCGGCAATCGACCTTTCCAGCCGAAGGAACTGTTCGACCAAAAAACATTTCAGTCAAATAACTTTATTGTAGATGGGCTTTGGCCAAATTATTTGTTCGGTCCACCGACATATTCGGTCTTTCAACTTTTAGGCTTCGGCCAAATGGGATTCTGACAAACAACCCCTCTTCATTCAAAAATTATGTTTCAGCGTAAAATTCTTTGCATTCCTACTGGAAATTCCTAGAAGTTTTTCCTAGTTTTTGAAGAGCCTTTTAAATTTTCAACAGAAAATTGTATGTTCATGTTGTGGGTATCAATCGAGAATTTAACGGAAAATGCACTATATCTTCGGAACGTAAAATTTCGGAAAATTGAACAAATGAACTCTCATGACATTTTATTAAATTGATCCTGCGTAACATTTAACGTCGCATGTATCCCAAGTAACAATTCTGTGACCGTTGGGTTTTATATGAATTTTAATAAGGTTTTATTATGGAAATAATTAAAGCCTTTTGTTTTATGGTGGTCATAAACAATGCTAACGAACAAAGGTTTTATATCACTCTTGAGATATCCATAAAACACTTATAAACCATGTTTTAAAACTAGACTTTTTGTTAGCTTTGAAGTTTTAATAATAGTTTTATTATTGCTTTCAAATGCGTCATAAAACCACTTTGGATCACTGCTTTAAGGTGATTATACAATCAAGCCATGTGGTGAATTCCAAATTCACCACACGGTTTTCTACTCCTATATCAAAAGTTCAAATCTAGCGTAATCATTTTCGTACAATGCTGAAATTAAAGTCGATTGTTTAGCATGAGTAAGCAAACGATCTACGAATGTTTTATCCCCATAGGCGTTGTGGTTCTCTCAATTCGTGCTCTTGAAAAATCAGTAGAAAAAGCACGTGGTTTCCAAGATGGCCGATTTGTGGCTTTGTTGTATAACCACCTTAAAACTACTCAACGTGAATCGATTTATTCGCCATGTTGAATTTGGAAAGCAGTGTTGCTGTAAAACTTAGTTAGTATGTTTTTACCGACATAATGTGAATGACATGTGTTTCTGATAAACTTAAGATGCTTCTAATTTCCCAAAAAAAAAAAAATAACTTAGAAACGACAAGTAAAAAATCCCCTGGTCATACGAATCTCCGGTACTATCCAATAATACCAATAAAGGTTCGTCAAAAACAATTCAATTTCTGTCAATAGTAATTTTGTTCTATGAGCAGGGTTATTTGAAAATTATTGAACTGTAACTCTTATGTTAGTTTTGATTCTGATTTGGGAAATGAGACACATAAATATAAAATGCTGTTAAATATATGCACTTAATTGAATTGCGGCTTTTCATGAAGAATCATTTTAATTCACGATGATTTCGAGTTTCTGGTTTCTAAAAAAGGGAAGGAAGAAATAATTTTTGCATTTTTCCTCATGCACATGTCCTCCTGGTTAAAGAATTTGCCCTTGTAACATACACACATATTTAATTGCTACAAATTACACCAAAAATACGAATTGGTAATGTTCCATATATTCGTAGGTTCACTAATTTCAGGAAATTACTAGCATTCGTAGATTTCTTATACGGATCCGCAAATCCAACGAGAGCTTTAGTTTCCACAGATTTGGCATCGTTGCCCGTAGGATGAAAAAGTGCTTCCCGCCTCAGCCACTAGGCTGCATGTTATCGAACCCAAGGCCATCTGTTGTGGGGAAGTGTAATCATGACAAAGTTTTATAACAAGTTTAAAACGGTCATGAAATAACCAAGGAGAATTATTAAGGTTATCACAAAAGCCATTGAGCTATTTATCACCAGATTTTTTGTTTTCATAAAAAGGAATGTCGCCATGTTGAAATAATGATCAACGTCATAGCCGCGATTGAAAAAACATCAATTACCATCAAATAGACTATTCCTTAGTGGAATTAAATTATTTCTGAGGTTTTAAGATGTTACTTTAGAACAAACTATTTGAAATTGAAATATTTTGAGTAGTTTGGATAATTATTTAATTTCCTATTTTCATGTGATTATTCGATAATTCCGAGGCGCGTTGATTTTAAGCTTCTACAACCTCAATATTCACGATAAATTTGGTTGCGCATGTCATTCTGATGTATGAACTACTTAAAAAATGCTTCATTTTCAACATCAACCATTAAAAGTAAAATCAGAAGCATCATTTTTCACACATCAGCTTTACATAGGGGACATTGTTGTCTAGTGAAAATAAAAACAAAGGCACTGGAACGACAATAAATATAATCCATAAATTGAAAAAGTTTTATTGTTACTCTTATGATGGTCATGACAACCTCTTATAGAGTATCAACAAATTCAATACAATGTTTTATTGCAGTTTTATTGCTACTCTTAATACGGTTTTAATAACTTCTTCTAGATTGGTCCATTAGGCCGGAAGGCTATCTTAATGATGTTATGAAAAGGTTTTGGTGGAGTTATTAGTTTTATTAGCAACTGGTCATGAAAACCTCTTATAGAGCATGATAAATCTTAAAATGTTACTTGGGATGACTTCTATTAAATTTGAGCTCTTGAAATTGTGACGTAATTAGTTTTTTTTTTACAAATAAATATGTTTTGTATTTCGTTTTTTTTAAAAATTAAAAGGAAATATTTCATCTTTTATCTCATTTATCTACATTATTGATTAAATAATCTCAAGTTCACAATCCACAAGTAGCTTTTTCTTGGATGTACATATATTCCCCCGTCAAGCACCGACATTAATCATTTCTCGATGTGATTCATTTTCCTCGCTTAAGTCATCCGTATATAAATATAAAAGATCATGCTTGAATCTTGAAAATTTAAAATTTGGTCTTATGCGTCATTGCGATTTCGCAGCCTTACGTCCAATGAGCGACACTTGTTTCCCATTTCTTGATAGATCACAAATCTTTAACAAATTCTAATGAATAAATTATTAATGGCACGCACTCGCATCCATCATTCAAGCCCAATTTAAATACAATTCTCGTTCGAGCGACTCACCTGTATACTGCCGCTATTCCGCCGAATTCCGATCCGTGGGGTTCAATTAGTACTCCGTGTATATTACCCGGCAGCAGACGTAAGCAGGAACACCGCTGTGCAGGCGGCCAAACAACGCGACAACAAATTGCCGGCTTTTCTTTCCTGTCATAAAACTGTCACACACTCGCACTCCAAACTCCGAACCAGTCCTCGAGCCCCGGCGCAAATATAGTATATAAATTTTTCACTTTTACTTTCTTCCACTATCCTCGCGAGCTCGGCTTTGTGAGCACTTTGGCGAACTCATCGAATCGCAGCGTGCACGCGCGTCCAACTGTCCAAACAAGCATGCGAAGAATTATGATGACAACATTTCGGCGTAAAAACTACTCCTCTCGCGATCCTGCTCAGTGGAGCGGTGGATGGTAACCCACTGTCCCTCGTGCGACGATGGTTCCCACGCCCTGATTAGATAACCGTTTGATCGTTCCCGCTCGGGAAATTCCACCTAATTCTTGACGTCCTCTTTCACACAGCGCGGTGATCTGATTTACTGTTTGTTGTTAGAAAATGACCACAAATCACAACCCTTCCTGCTACGATCAGATACCTAACAAAGAATTCCGAGATCCATAACACAATCACTTTTGCTTGTTTATATCGTTAAACAACGTCGCAAACTGAAAATCTAGATCAAGATGTGTAGCGTATTCCATGTGGTTGATCTCGTTCGCTTGGTGCTCTTCCGACGCAAATCCTCGATCTTTGTTCGCACAGTTTGGTGGAAAATCTCCCGCGACGCCGTGATCGACCCTCACTGGTGGCAGTCCTAGCACCGACTGATGATCGCCGTGAGGTTGAATTTTCCACCTCCTCGTCGTCGATCATGGCCGGCCAGGAGGGAAAATCGTCATTGCGCGCTCACGTAGTTTCCGATGTATGCCGTCGTGCATGTGACGAGCGAGCGAGACGAGGACCATGCTGCCTGTTGGTGTATTCCCCGAGCGACGAAAACTACCACCACACGGACGTGCGCCGAATAGAGGTTTAAATCGCTCATTGTTTGGGTCTGTTTTTCCTCTTGCATTTGTGATCGTAGACCACTTTTTTGCATATGTGATCCTGCGTCTGCTGTGGAAAAGCCAATGCAATGCAGTGAGTTCCCTTTGTGACTCCTGCCGTGATGTTCGGTTTTTGTGAGGATAATACTGATGGTTATTGGTCTACGAAAACTTGCGCAGATGAGCGTGATCGTGCAAGATCACATGCTTCATTGAGTGCTGTGCATCATCAATGCACAGTGGGATTTGAATTCAAAAACATTTTTTCACTAGTCGTAGCTAATAACTAATGATCATGTTACTATATATTTTTGTCCAGAAGCGGAATGCTAAAATTAATTTCTTTATTATGGTAGCGATGAGTCCACCCAAAACAGAATCGTAGAAAAATCTGTGTGTTCAAAAATATCGTCTCGAAACATGTTCAGCATGGTTTGCTTGGTTGTGCATCTTTCCGCAAGGATGAGGAAGGCCCCATATGACGTAGAAGGTAGAAATTATAATAATATATTGCCACAAAATTAGAAATTCATAGAAATTTTAATTAAACTTGCTATAAAAGCTACCGCAATGTTATTTACATTTGCTTCCCCTGCGCAGCATTATTGTATGTCCTTACACTTGATGGGGAAAATTAAAGTTGAATCGAACGCCGTCAAACAGGAACTCAAAATCAAAATAAAATGGCAAATATAATAGCCAAAACTAGTTTATCTGTTGCTCATAAGTTCCAATTAAAAACGAATCCGTGAATTTGTGGTATCGGTAGCAATTTTTCATAGAATCAGTATCTTATATTGCCATGCATAGTTTGTTAAGCATAATAAATGAAAGCAGAAAGGGTGGGTGAATGTTGAGGCGTTCAGTGAAGCATTTTCCATGCGATCTTTTTATATTCCAACCCGAAAAAGTTTCCTCTGCATTTTAGAGAATGACTAAAATTAAATTAGTGTCCTTCCCACATGGCACCAGCTTAACCAAATTCTTTGACAGCACTTTGTTTTTGTTATTTTAAAATTATAAAGTGGTGCTAGATTCATCGGGATTGGTCAGCACTTTAAGTAGAAAACTGCCGTCCCAAGCATAGTTGTTTCATGTTGTTTTTAGTTGATATCCTTCTTGCTATCCTGGTGGCCAGGCCAATAAAAGAATCCATCGAAATCGAATCATTGATAATATTTCTGTTAGAATTGATGATGAAACACTTGATCGCGTTCGGGAAATTTTGGCGTGATTATTGAAGATTAATTGAAATTTGATTCTCATATCAACAATGTCATCAAGAAAATAGCCAAGAAGTTTGGACTTATATGTCGATTTGAAAACGAATTAACTGTTGCAGTTGTACAAGTCAATCATCTCTCCTCACTTGGACTTTTGCGTCCTCATTTTATTGCTGAGCAATAAAACAAAAATATCGAGGTTACAGCGTTTGCAAAATAAAGTTATGCGGTTTTATGTTGGACGCTTGACAATGGTTATTACTTATTAGTGAACCAAAGAATTGTTTATTTGACTATGGTGTTCATTTTCAAAATAATAAATGGATTGCTGTTCAGATTGTTTTGTAATCGAATTGAAAGAAAAAGTGACATTCATGGATATAATACTAAAAACGCGGATGAAATAAGAACACCTTATTTTTCGTATGGAGCTTTACAAAATTCGTTGTTTTATAAAGGAATCAACGTATTCAATTCGATGTCTATACACATCAAGCGTGCAAGGACACTATCACAGTTCAAGAGACTTTGTATTTCACACGTAAAAGATGTTATTAAACAGCCATATATTTAAATTTCTAGTATTGACTAATTGTGTATCTTGACGAAGGATGATAAAGGATATTTTTTCTTGAACAATATAAATGATTTGTTATTTCATTAGGGCGCTTATTGTGTTTGCCTCAATGATGATGATGATATTTTATTTATTGAGTTTTATTTTTATATTCTTTTGTGTAGTCTACAAATGTTTGAGAATCGCGCTCGAAATACAGGTATAAATGACTACTATGATACTATGAAAAGTAGTGAGCTCTCAGATAGAACGCGATTTTATCGATACTACGGAGAGTTAACACAAGTTTTAAATATTTTCGAGTAAATTAAATTGATCGGTACTAGCGAGAATGGTTTCTGTACGCACTTCTTGGCGAAACCTTTGGCATAATGCACAAGTTTTGTATCTTAATCGGACTCGCTGTATCACTGATGATGCTTGCAAAACTCATGTTAATGTTATGTTAATGTTAAAACTCATGTTAATGTTATTTATATCTGTGGAAAAATCGAATCGTAAAATTGATCATTATTAATAATCTTGAAGATAAATCTTCTAGCTCAAACCTTTGTAGGGGTATGTGGCGGGACCATCATCATCATCCACGGCATGTTTGGTAGAACAATATTATCACAAAAAAATTAACATCGTTAAAATTTCAACTACGTGAAAATATTGTTTCTTATCTCTCATTTCCTGGGTATTTTAAAAAAATCTACCGAGGGGTCCCGAACAACTTTTTTTCTTCTTTTCCAAATGGAACCTGCATATAATCTAATACCAGCAGTCAGTCACAAGTCACTCCCAAGTCTTTTATTCATTTTTTAACCATTCTTTATGAAGCAAAGGCAATAAATGAATATTCTTTTATTTTAAACCAAATTTCGAAGGCTCAGATGTAGACAAGCATAACGGATCCGATATTATTAAATTGAGCATTTGGCTAGCAAATATTACCACTTCTCAATGGTTAAATGTCTGCAATCTCTCCCTGATCAATATCATTTTGTTTTGTTACACTTTTCGGATTTAAATGTAAATTAGAAAAAATCGTACAGATTTATAGTGATATAAGAGAGAATTTACAAATTATTTGTTTGAGCTCGAAAAACGATGGAATTCCGACATTCAAGACAAAGCTCGCGCTTAGTTTCATAAGGGCGTAACTGTATTGATCGATTTCTCTTAATCGATTTTATATCTTGTTAATAACTCAATTGCTTCAAAAGCTACAACCGTGATTGTTGATTGTGCTGCAAGATACAACCATCCTTTATCAAACCAAACCATTAAATCATCGACAAACTAGCGCAATTCGGTACAATAATAAAAAGAAAACATCGACGAAGAGAAATCGAAACTAAGCGCGAGAAAGGATTTTTGATAACCTGACGGTTTTTTATCACATTTCCAAGGATAATAGGACCATATTTACATATCTATGAGCTGAGCATTCCCAGACTATGCTGAAAGTGGCTGAGCTGTATCCCCGGTTCGGTCTACGACATTTTTAGGATTAGTTATTTTATCGGACTTCCTACGTGGGAAGATTTTTTTTAGTCGTCTGATGACAAAAGACCGCCAGCTAAGGGTTGTGTACTTAGCTGGTAGTGCAGCTTGGGCACTGTTGGACATCAGCTAGAGTGAGAAGGTACGCCTCGAGCGTCTGTTCACCAGGAGGTGCGGCTCAAACAGCGTGTGCCTGGTACCCAGCGGCTGATCAACGAAATGCTGTATCGCATAAGCTATACCTAAGGTGGCAGCCCCACTAACGCGATGTAGGTAACGCGACCCCGGTAAGGTAGCTTACTAAAGCCTCTCAAATACCACGAAAAATGGAGATAGAAGAAAAAGAGAACGTTATTTTTGGCAACCGACCCGGTAACGAAATAAGGACTATGATCGGAAACTCGGTACTTGGAATGTCAGGACCCTAAATGAGTCTGGACGAGTGAGCCTTCTGATTCGTGAACTGCAGAAGGTTGGAGTGAACTTAGCCGCTATTCAAGAAGTCCGATGGTCTAGATCCGGAGAACGTGAATTCCGAGCCGTGGACCCCACGACCAACATTGCATTCAAGTATAACATCTATCACAGCGGCGGCGGAAAATCAGAGCATGGAGTTGGTTTCGTAGTAATAGGCAAGCGAGTGATGCGGTGGAAACCCATTAGCGAACGAATCTGTGTGTTGAGGATACGGGGCAATTTCTTCGATTACAGCCTAATCAACGTTTACGCACCGACAAACGATACATCCAACGACGTGAAGGACACGTTTTATGAATGTCTTGATAAAGCCTGTGGAGAGTGCCCAAAGCATGACGTGAAAATTGTTATCGGAGACGCTAACGTTCAGGTCGGTAGAGAGGACTTTTTCCGTCCAATAATTGGTAGGGAGAGCCTTCACTCCACTACCAATGACAACGGCCTATGGGTAGTAAATTTCGCTGCTGCCAAAGGGATGGCCATCAGTAGCACCTACTTTGCACAAAAGAATATCCGAAAGCACGCCTGGAAACACCCAAATGGTGAAACTTGCAACCAGATAGATCATGTTCTGGTGGATGGGCGCCATTTCTCGGATGTTATCGATGTGCGGACATTCAGAGGTCCGAATATTGACTCTGATCACTACCTCGTTGTCAGTAAAATTCGATCACGATTGTCAACTGTATCGAACGAAAGATCATAGCGAACGATGCGCTACAATATCCAGTGATTGTCGGCGGAAGGAGTATCGACTGAGTACCGCCAGAAGCTCGACGAACGGATAAGTGTAATCAACGTTAGCGACAACATCAACGATCTATGGGAGTCGATCCTTGGAGCGGTGAGTACAACAGCACGAGAAGTGGTAGGCACTGCACAGAGGCGACCCAGGACGGGTTAATTCGTTGTGAAGTGTCAGAGAGTGACAGACGAGAAGAACGTTGCCAGAAGCCGGATGTTGGTGTCGGGTACCCGATCGAATAGAGATCGGTACAATGAAGCAAGAGCAGCCAAAAAACGAACCCACCGCAGGAAGAAGAAAGAATATGAAGAACAAATGATTAGCGAGACGCAGCAAGAAATGGAGCAGAACGATATGCGGAGGTTTTATGAGTCTGTCAATGGCTTGCAAAGAAAGACAGCGCCATCTCCTGTCATGTGCAACGACCAACAAGGGAATTTGCTGACAGATATAACCGAAGTGGCTACCAGGTGGAAGCAACACTTCGAGACTTTGTTGAATAGTGGAAGTGACGGTGCATCGGTGAGCAGAATAAATATTAGCGACGATGGACAAGCTGTGGAGTCGCCTACACTAGATGAGGTTTAAAAGCTGTTAAAGATCTGAAAAACAATAAGGCTGCGGGGAAGGACCAGCTCCCGGCTGCTGAACTTCTCAAACATGGCAGTGAGCAGCTTTATGAAGTTCTGCACCATATTATGTCGAAAATATGGGAAGGCGAGGATATGCCTGCTAGCTGGTTGGACGGCCTCATTTCTTTAAGAAAGGGCACAGACTGGAGTGCGCCAATTAAGTCGGCGTACAAAATTATGTCCCGTATTCTGTTCAACAGATTGAGACCGCTTGAAGAGTCCTTCGTCGGCGAATACAGAGCAGGTTTTCGTGAGGGCCGATCAACGACGGATCAGATGTTTACCCTGAGACAAATCCTTGATAAATTCCGGGAGAACAACTTGCAGACACATCATCTGTTTATTGATTTCAAGGCGGCGAACGATTCAGCGAAACGGAATGAATTATGGCAAATTATGCTTGAACATGGTTTTCCGGCGAAACTGATACGGCTGATTCGTATAACGTTGGACGGATCGAAATCAAGTGTAAGGGCTGCGGATGAAATATCGACGTCATTTGTTACCTTAGATGGATTAAAGCAGGGTGATGCACTCTCGAATCTACTGTTCAATATAGCGCTCGAGGGAGCGATTAGGAGAGCTGGCGTGCAAAGATGCGGTACCATTATCACAAGATCGCATATGCTCCTGGGATTTGCGGACGATATCGATATTATCGGGATTGATCGCCGTGCCGTTGAAGAGGATTTTCTGCCTTGTAAGAGGGAGACAGCGAGGATTGGACTGACGATCAATACCAGCAAAACGAAGTACATGGTCGCTGGCAATCAACGTGGATTCATTAGTGGTGGTGGTAGCGAAATGGTGCTGGATGGTGAAAAATTTGAAGTGGTAGAAGAATTTGTGTATCTTGGAACATTAGTGGCGTGCGAGGTGAAAAGGCGTAATGCAGCTGCAAATAGTGCTTATTACGGACTTCGTAACCAGCTTAAGTCCCGTAGTCTGCAAACGAAAACAATACTACTCTGATTCTTCCGGTGGCTTTATACGGCCATGAAACATGGACGTTAAAGGAGGCTGATAGGCGGTATCTGGCGGTAAACAGGAGAACGGTATCTGGCGGCGTCGCATGAATCACGAGTTGTACCAGGTGTATAAAGGGCTGGATATTATTAAGCTTATTCAAAACGGCAGAGTACGGTGGGCTGGTCACGTTGTTCGTATGCCGGAAGAACGTCAAGCGAAGAAAATATTTAGTAGAAAACCCGGAAGAGGCCGCAGGCTTCGTGGAAGGCCACGTACACGATGGCTTTTTGCAGTTGAAGAGGACCTGAGGGCGCTCAACGTTCAGGGCGACTGGAAGCGATTGGTTCAGGATCGAGTCCAGTGGAGAAGGATACTCCATTCGGCGAAGGCTCATCGAAGAGTTGTAGCCCATCCAGTATCAAGTATCTTTGTTTTATTGAGTTTTGACAAATATTAGTGGGGCCTAATTATTGGTAAAGCTTTTTGAAATTACGGTTCTGAGCATTGTTCATCTAGATTCTTTCCTTCAGATAGATGAATGAAAGTGAAGCTCATCGATCACTTCAAAGTCTACTGGTTGTACCAAGAATCATGAAAATAAGTGTCGTTTAGAAGAAAATGCATTTGGAGTATGATTTTCGTTTATTGATTAACTATTCTGAACTGTGGGACAATTTTGTTTTCATAAGATTCATCCCTTTAGCACGATTTTCTGACTAAAAATCCAAACTTTTGAAAATCCTTCACAAAACTACCCTGATTCTGATCGTCCAGATTTTGTGTTGTGGTATTTGGCTTGACCAAATAATTAAATGTTATTTAAAGTGATTGCCAATAGCAATAATGCGACTATAAAACAAAAAGTGAACTAGATAATGAATTTCTAATGAAAATATTTTTTCTAATGAATATTTCTTCAAACTTTCGCACTGCAATATCATAGAAAACTGGCGTGTTAATGTTTGTTATAAAAATGAGATGAAAACTAAGCTACTGTTTGAAAGTGAAATGAATTTTCTATTTGATTAAATCACTCTTTCTAATTAACTACGTATCGAAGCGATATGATTTCTAGGACAAAATCCTTCTTTTTTGCCTTTCTCGTACACCAAGGTGTAAAGAAAAGGCTATATTCACTTCCAAGACAATTTTGTGATAGCAGGTGCGGAGACCCATAGTGTTATATACCAATCGACTAAACTCGGCGAATTGAGATGATGTCTGTCTGTGTGTGCGTGTGTGTATGTATGTGCGCAAAATAAAACTCACTCATCTTTTAGCCACTCATCTTGATCCGATTTGTTTTCAATAGTTGCATTCGACGGGGAATCCTGTTCCATTGTTTCCTATTGAAAATGGGCCAGATCGGACTATGGGATCAAAAGTTTTATGGAAAAAAATATTAATTTTTTGAAATATTTCGTAATTATCTATTGCTAATATGGATTTATTTATGGAAATTTTGAATTCTTTTCAATGAACATTTTTAATTTCTTTTAAAAGTGCTTATTTATTTTTCTTTTGTGGAAAATTTTTAATTGTTTATGGAAACTTCTCATTATTTGTGGAAACTTTATAATTTTTTTTCATTGTTGATTTATTGGCATTTATCGGTGAATACAATATAAACTGCCCAAAGTAGGAGTTGAACTGAAAGTCGAACGAATCGGTTGGTCCGCATCCGAAACGCGCGGTTTCAGAGTTAAACCAATTCCATCTTATATAATATTATTGGCCAGTTTTTTTTTACAGTCCTTTTCAAATCGTACAATGTCTTTTAGCAGTACCACACGACAGAAACAGAAGAGATATGCCTGAGTGTTGTAGTAGTTACCGCTAAATAAAATAATGGTTTCTGACTCGCAAAAAGCAACGAATTTGCATTTTGAGAAAATTGTCTCAGATTTTATTTTTCTTCTTCATATTTGCGTCCAATTTGACAGTATGTTGTATTTGTTCCGTTCCTATACATGCCTCATTTTAGAAAAATAGCGTATACGTCACTTTTTCAGAGTACGGCAGAATAGAACTTTCTCCCAATTACACGGAAACAAATGCATACCCACAATCATGAATAAAAAATCATGAAATCATGAATCATGCCAGTTCATGAAATCATGATTATAATTCATGATTTCAGGAACATAATTCTTGGTACTATGCAATCTTCAACAGTCGACAAAATGCATAACCGGTTATACTTCGAACACTCCCTTCCCAAGAAGTGAGAACGGCTGAAACCTAGCACGCCGGACTCTCACTCGATGTACTCGAGTTAAAAACCCCTGTTGAACTTTTTTTTATTTTTCGATCTCAACAACCAAATCGTAACGCATTGGTTGCGTTACGCGAAAATAAATCATGAAATCATGATTTATATTCATGGTGTATTTTCATAACATGAAAACACGTTGGATTCATGAAATCATGAATTATTTTCTCATTTTCGGGAACGGATTTTTACCCGTGTAAAACCATATAGTTTTAGGAAGTTTAATGGTACCATAGTACCCAGGCTACAATACAAACTAAGTAGGGTATCTGTTCCCATATTAATAACATTAGCATTAGCATTAGCACACATAACATAAGTGGATCTTCGAACAAAATCCAATCCAAAAAGTTGACCCCCTTTTGATGAGCCAAAACTGTTATAATTGGGAACGGGAACATCGTTCTGTCATTTTCAAGTGTAAACAAATACCATATGATCAGAAAATTATAACACTTTTTTCCAAGACTACAAAGAGCAAGATCTGTAGCCGAAGTATAATGATATTTATTTTTCTATCATCAATTTTTTACATTGTTTTTAAAAATGACGGATTGCATCCAAAAGAAGGTCTCTCCTATGCTGTTACTAACCAAATTATATTTGATGAAATCTAATTTGATTTATTTGTAGGGTAAACTACTATTTTCAGGCGATTTTTGATGAAATGTTCGTCTTTTATCCATTTTAACTTATTTATCATACGAAAATAAAATTCCTCTAAAATTGATATAATATTTTTGAGTCAGCATGGTAAAAATCTAGATTTTATTCAACATGTGTAGAAAAGTATATCCCTTAGAACTGTTCTACATTGGGAACGAATCTTTATATACGCAGTCTTCGGTTTTTTCGAAAGGATGACGAGGGATACACCAATGTTTGTCTACGATGCGCAACAATCACAAAATAGATAGATTAGAAGCAACATTATAAATTATCAATCGTACGAAAGCAAACTCGCTTATCATAATGCAGGAGAGCATCGCAACTGTGAGGTGTTTCCAATTCGGAGATCATATTATGAAAATGTGATGATTCAACGTTGAAATCAAGATAATTTTTATCACGCCATGAAGCACGTAATCTGAATAGGTTATTACGATGTACGATATTAATGTTATCTCTTTTCATGGCATTCTTTTCATTATTAGAACATTGCTTTTGGGAAGATAGTATTCCTAATACTCTTTACCAAAAGTAGAGCAATTTCAACGACATGTAAAAAGGAAACAGAAAACACCAAAAATGTGCATTGAACATTTAACTGAGGGTAAATCCACCTTTTTAAAAATCGATATTTCTTCAAAATAATCCGATAAATGTAGAGTTTTGTTGTTATTGATAGTTTAAGGAAACATAGTGTAGAAGACTTTTGAAAGGCAAAAAGTCGGTTACATACATGTTAAAAAAAAGTCAAATTCGGATGTGATGCCACAAATTTATTGTTTACTGGTTAACAGCCCGTGCGCGGCGCACGAATGGATTTTGTTCGAGTTTGTCGAATCAATATCAATACAATATTAAATCAGTTACATACTTTAAACTCCTTTCTTTTCTACTTTAATATTGTTTACCTCAATCTCCAATTAATAATAAAAAAACAATTTCAGCTCCTAAACACCCAACGCCACTAGGGAAAATCTTTTGTATAATTCCAACGCGAATCGTATTCAGATATACAATATAAGTCGCGTGACCCCTTGTTAGATCAAATACTGTTATACTATCTTCTGACGTTTCGATGTTCCGTATAACAAATAAAAAGTGTTATAAGGGTACAACTTTTACTACCCGAGTTACACATATGTTATGTGATTAGCATTAGCATTGTTACGGTGTAATTCATAGATTGGACACTAGTGATACTCATGTTTTACTTTTGAGATCCTTATCTAGAATGCTATCAGGAATCAAGAAGGGGAGTGGTCCTTGATTCCATTCTTAAACAAAAATAACAAAAGCATGAGGATTACTACTCCTGGCCACGCCCATCTTCACCGTAACTAGGGAGAGGAAGGAAGTGTTGATGTAGTACTTACTTAACGAGAGGCCACCGACTTAGCGACACCCTCATAAGTACCACGGAGTTGGATAATGAGGAAGGTATTCGTTGGGTCAGGATTTGCCTGTAGCTGGCAATGTAACCGTGGTAGATCTTACCCCGTAACACACCACGTAAAGGTGTCTACCCAGCATTACGGGTGTCTGTTCCCATATTAATAACAGCCCGTATATTAATCCTAACCGTCGATAAACCAAATAAAAAATCAATTTAATTACAATTTCACACATCGTATGTACACAATTATGGATGGAACACATTCATGAATGTTTGGAATATTATTCAAGATTTTGTTTAATTAATATTTTAATTCACAAGAATCAAATTATCTAAAGATAAAATTATAAAGCACTTTTATTTTCATTTACCTACCTCTGAACTGTTGGTTTGATGTACTGCTCGATTATTACTAGCAGAAACATCTGTTTTCACGACATTGTTTACCACTCATTTTCTAGCTAAAACAATTGTTTCCTTTTGAAATTCACTTCACAACACATAAAGCACATTACATTTCCACTATAAACATAATTATATTTAAAAAACCGACGAAATTTCCTATAGTTGGATATAGGTTTAATTCTAACAACGTCTCAATTATCCTTGTCCATAATCCAAACTGTTTACATGGCGTGCAGTATCTGCAAGGGTTGCCGATATAGCTTTTTATTTCAAAAATGCTTGAATGAACTTTCATTGTGAAATTCAACTCTTATGTTTGTAAAATAAGTTTTATCGAAAAGATAAGCTATGCCATACATAAAATAAAACTGATAAGTTGGAAAACTACAGCAAAAACTGCAATTTTGTAATTATATTTAAACTCAAATACAAAACATTGAAGAATTCGGCATCACTGCAATCATATCGTTACGTATACATACAAGTAATAGTGTGCGTATTTTATGTTGGAAACAGTATTATTGATATAGGTACAGGCATAGGATTAATTGTTTTTGAATGTTATTGAAATAGGTGCATGGCGGTGATTATGTTTTTTAGCTAAATACTTCTATAATGTGATAATAATTTCATTTTTGAAATAACCAAATTGTTCTCAATTAAAAATTACGTGAGCCGAGCATAGATATTCTCATGTTTCTTGATTATTGGGTGAGAAATCAATGCATTTCATAGGCGCATTGCCTTATTGTTATTGATATAGGAACAGATACCCTACAACACAAAAAATAAAAACCAACCGCTGCGCGCATTTGTTCTATCACCCAGTGTTGCCACCCACAGTTCCAATTTTGCGGAGGACAAAAAGAGACAAACGACAAAGCCAATGGGGATTCGATCGGTCATTTTTTCTTGCAATCAATTGTCATCAGCAGATTATGTAGGGGAACGATTCGGCACTTCATCTCATAGCTCCTATTTCCATCCCATCAAAAACAAAGCAATGAAAAGGAATTTGGTTTGTTTCTTATTTTTGTGATTTTTTCACCAGTGAGCACGCGTGTTAGCAAAAAGAAGCGACGAGATTGGTGCTGTATTTCTTTGTTTTGCGGTGAGATGAATATATGTTCAGTGAGATGGAAATCGGAACAGCTCCCCTATATGTGAGCCATGATCAAGATCAGAGTTATGGTGGACGCTCCTTCCCAGATAACGTTTCACCATTTCGTATGAACTATTGTGAATACCTAAAACGGAAAATCAAAATTATTCGCAATCATTGACCCAAGTTTTTTTTACACGGTTTGGTTTTAGTTGATTAAGACCTTGAGCATCAATTAAATAATAAGTTAACTCCAGGATGTTTACAAAAAAAATGATTATTCAGGTGGTATTTGGTATCTTAGATAGTTTGGCAAGGTTGAACCCGTGTCTACAATTTCCCTATTAAGACATAGACCGACAATTGACTAACCTTATTTCGATAATTATCAATTAAGCGTTTAAATCATCATCAAACAAAAACGAATGGTTTTTTATTTTTCCGAATTTCATAGGAGTGAGAATTCTTATGGTTTTCACCGGCAATTGCCGGCTGCTGCCATCTGGTGGAGATGGACGTGTGCGTGAAATCACTGTATATTGACATGGTGAAGATAGGAAGTATATTTCAAAATGCTTTTAAAATGTTTTTAACAGTGATACTAACAATTTTGAAATACGTAGTATTAGAATTTTGGTTAACTACATGTTAGGCTAATTATCGACACATGTTTTTTAATCAAATTAATTCAACCTTCGTGTTGCTAATCTAAAAATAAATCAAATTTCTAAACCATTAAATCAAACTTTCGACTATGTGTTTTAACGTTTAAGCATTTTAAAATTGACGTCTTATGTGTGACGAAATAGAATTTTGTTTTTTCGCTGCCGTCAGGGCCAATAACATTGTGGAGTCGACCGATTATCAACACAAAGTTATTATTTTAGAATAAAACCAACCAATAGCAGTTAAATGTCAAAAAATGTTTTAAATCTGCTGTTTGGCATTGGCTCTTTGGTGCTTACGTGGAAAAAATTACGGATTCCGAATTGGCGCTTTGCAGAAAGCAGAAAGATGATAATCGAAAAAATCTCCATGGGAAAGCATACGGAGAAGTGTTTAAAACTCTTCTCAAAAATTCTGAAAGCAATTTAATTAAAAACGGTAAGCAGTACGGGGTTGGACTTTTCTTATACTGTGTATTTAATGTAATATCACAAAATAAAATTTCGAATGGAAATATTGTGCTTATTATACAGCAGAAGAAAGGTCCAACCCCGTACTGCCCACCGTTTTTAATTAAATTGCTTCTAGAATTATTAGGAAGAGTTTTAAAAACTTCTTCATATGTTAAGAAAATTATTTTGAGCTTTTTAGTGGAATGTCTTCACTTGTCATAAGACGAGTTTGTACATTGAATTCCACCACTTAATTGTATCTTGACAGATACATATTTCGACCTCAACAGAAAGGCCGTCTTCAGTGTCTCGTCCTCTCTTCAGTCGAGTCAAGTACGAGACACTGAAGACGGCCTTACTGTTGAGGTCGAAATACGTATCTGTCAAGATACAATTAAGTGGTGGAATTCAATGGGATTGTACAAACTCGTCTTATGACAAGCTTCTTCGTATGGTTTCCCGTGGGGATTTTTTCGATTATCATCTTTCTGCTTCTTCTTCTTCATGCAACATCAAAGCGCCAATCGCCTGAACCGTTTCTTTCCTGTAGCATCGGTATTTTCCCACTGTGCAACGCACCTTTATCGCAAGGACCTGATACATGTGCTCTCTCGCTAAAACAGTTTTTCAAACCACATCCACTAACTGTGCGCACACACTTGTGAGTGCTATACACCAGATGAGGCCAGATGCTGGACCGTACCGGCAGAGCATCTCAGCAAGTGACATGCGCAGCCACGCAAAGTCAGTGGTGGTAATGTTGTTTACATTGCATGTGCTCATAACCCCACTATGCGCATGTAGTTTTGTGGTGTATATGATGGAAGCATAAAAAAAACACCATAAAATCACCGCATATGTGCGCACGCGGATCAACGCGATCTCTCCCCGAAGGCAACGACGGACGACGATGTTGAAGGGATATACACGATCGTTGTTTCCCGAGTTGCGTTCCTTGTTTCAGTTGTTTTCATGCATCCAATCAGTGAGTTAGGGAGGATGTCGAACGAGTCGATCTCCCTTGCATCGTTCAATATTTGCTCCTCTAGTTGTCCGATAGGATTTAAAAATCTTACGTTATAAAAGTATTCGAATGAATTAACTTTAAATGAAATTATTTTAATTCTGAAATTATTCAAAACATTTGCATTTTAAAGTAGATTATAGTCCTAACTCCTCAATAATGATCAGACTATTCAAATAACACAGATAAAATATTATGTAATTTTAAATTTATTTTCAAACATATGGATATAGAGTAAGGAAGTTTCCGCTAAATTCAATCAAAATTACAGTTCTGTTGAATAGAAATTGACTTATTTTTTTTTTTGTATTCGTTGGATCAGATAGATCAGTACTGATGAACCGGAGACGAGCCAGCCTTTTTAGCATTAGCATTAGCATTAGCATTGTTACGGTGTAATTCGTAGATTGGACACTAGTGATACTCATGTTTTACTTTTGAGATCCTTATCTAGAATGCTATCAGAAATCAAGAAGGGGAGTGGTCCTTGATTCCAGTCTTAAACAAAATAACAAAAGCATGAGGATTACTACTCCTGGCCACGCCCATCTTCACCGTAACTAGGGAGAGGAAGGAAGTGTTGATGTAGTACTTACTTAACGAGAGGCCACCGACTTAGCGACACCCTCATAAGTACCACGGAGTTGGATAATGAGGAAGGTATTCGTTGGGTCAGGATTTGCCTGTAGCTGGCAATGTAACCGTGGTAGATCTTACCCCGTAACACACCACGTAAAGGTGTCTACCCAGCATTACGGGTAAACTGATGAACCGGAGACGAGCCAGCCTCGGGCTGAAAGTCTCCTTAATAAAGACAAAAAAAAGTACTGATGATGATGGTATTGAATAAATTATGAAGGTTTTCTTTGTTATCTGCAATCTAATTTTATATGTAGTTGAGTTTATACTAATTGCAACTGTTATTAATTTTGAGTTTCCTATGCCTACAATTAAACTCATCACCGAAGTGGTGCCCCTACGCTCTTGCTCGCTAGTCTCTCCCATCATGTCAGAAAGTGCTAAACTATAGTTCTCAGAATAATATGCCTGATTTCAGTTTACATGCGACTTATGCGTGTGAAAACGGCCGTTGTTTGACTGGTCAACTTCAATGAATCTAATCAATCGTCAATAGTGGCAAACGGTAACAATTATTATAAATAAATGCACAATATGTTCCTAACATTCTTTTGACCATGTTTTAGTGATTTGTGACAAAAAATACAGTTTGACTTGTAAGTCGTTGCTCTACAAAATTCTCTAATTTATTATAAACTAGCAGACCCGACGAACTTTGTTTCGTCTAAAATTGATTTATTTTCTGATTAATTCTCTAGTTATGAAGAAATTTCTGTTTCATTTGTATTAGGTATCAAACATTAATCTACATTTAGTTGCATGGATAAGAAATGTAATCACATCGTTTTAAAGCAACAGTGATCAGTTATTCTCAAAATTTTCTCAAAATTTTTCTCAAAATTTGTTCCAGTTGGTGAAGAGAAAAAGAATAAGAAGGAAACAAAATCACAAAATATTTTTATAGATGATTTTACATGTCTTTATACTGTCACTATAATACCACTTTAGTAATGAAAACCGCTCGCGGAGCTCCGGATTCGCTTGCAAATCCTATTGTCATAATTTTATGCTGCGACATTCCATTGACGAATTTCGCGCCAACCCTTCTATGGGGCTGGCAGCACCATCTCAGAATCGAATGAAACTTGGTGGGCATAAAGATATGGTATTTCTAAGCCACTCTGCATACTTAGTTTTTCAAAAATTGTCAAGAGTAACATTTGATGAGGGCCTAATTTTTTTTCATGGATTTTTTTATAAATCGCTGTAACTCTAAAATGACAAGACCTACAAAAAAGTGTTGTATGGCGGACTGTCGTGAAATTCCTAGAAGTTTTTTGGAAAAATATCCAAAAAATAAAATACCGATTTCCACACTGAAAAAAATTAGTTTTAAAAATTAAAATCGATACTACAAAAAAAAACCTCATCTCAGAAATCGATGATTTTTTTTCTGCAGATAGGTATTTTAATTATCTAACTTTTCTGGAAATAATGTTCCTGTGACATATTTAAGGAAAAAAAGTTTTTCTAACAAAAACTTTTTCCATGTCCGTATTGAGTGAAAATTTATCAGCGTGTTTTATGCCTACAGCGCCAATTATAGGTTCAGCAGCCTATCATCAACCAACGACACATTTTGGAAGTATAAAAATTTGTTTGGGAAGCAATTAACATAAACTAACATAATTGTGGACCAACATTTGAAAAGGGTTTATGTTTTATTTGACTTTTTGTATCGAAGTAACTTAGAAACAATTACAAAAAAAGAATTACTTTGAAATTGGGAAATGTTGCCGAAACGAAACTGAAGTGATATTTAATTGTAATAGTGGAAAAGAAGATGTTGTTTTTCAGCAAAGGCTAACCACTGAACGGTGTAATTTAGAAACCGTTATAAAGCCTGTAGATGATTTTGTATCGTATTTTATTGAAGAAATTGATAAACTTATAACTTATGACATTATTTGCAAACAGCAATACACTTGTACTGTTAGATTTCTCTGAAAATTATTCATTCATTATTCAAAATGCTGCTCAAGGTTGGAATAATTCCCAGGCAACAATACATCCATTCGAAGTTTACTTTAAAAGAAACGGTTAATTAGAAAACGTTAGCTTTATTAATCAGAAGTAATGACCCATCACCAAGGAATGTAAAATAACAACATTGCCAATGACAACGACATTATCCTCTCTTGTAAACGTTGGGACAAACTCAACTCACAATAAGCGTTTGTCCCAAACTGCAACAGAATAGGACAATTATCGCCTGCCACGCATTTTGAGAAGTAGTCGGTTTCGATGAAGTTTTTGGTTAAATTAGTATCAGTTATCATAGATTAGACATAAACTTAACCATCTGTTGACATGATTTGCGTTTTACTTCTGAAATAAACAAGTTATCGCAGTTTGAAAAGTTTACAACAATTACCTCTCCATGTTTGTTGCAAATAAAATGGAACGCAACAATGTCTTTATCCTCTGCAGATGGGGACAAAGAGTTATCGCTATTCTCTTTTGTCGCTTGTTTTTCGCATTTTTCAGCGACAATTACATTCCTTGCCCATGACACAAAAGCTGTTCACTTATTCATTTCAAAATTAATTGACTATTTGAAACAGTCGATCGATTTTATAAAAATTACTTTTGTGTCTGGGTGAGCTGCAGCACATCATAAAAATAAAAGGAACTTTGCAAGTCTGTGTAATTTAAATTCAAAACATGGCTTAGAAGCAGAATGGCACTTTTTTACAACATCGCACGGAAAAGGCCCTTGCGAAGCTATTGGTGGCACTCTCAAACGAAGCAACAACTCTTGCCAAAGATTATAGAAATACTATCAAGACTCCTCGGGAGTTGTACGAGTGGGTGAATGGGCACTAGACTGATTCAAATTTTGACTTTTTCGCTCCCCTATGCTTAAACGATGACATTTGATGTTTTATTAACCCTCCTAAATTTTTAGCTAATTTGGATGTAACTAGACTGAGCACGCGCAGTTTGAAGTTTGTATGGAAATTACTATAGGAATTGCCACATAAGTGAAAATCTGTTCCGTGTTGCGACCCATTAACTATTCAAATGTAATCGACACGATGCTTTCATAGAATACTTCCTAAGCGAGAGGCCAGTTGTTGTTGCGAAGCGATTTGACTTTTGTAAGCAAAGTTATTAATGAAACAAAAATGCTCATTATTGATATTGATGTTATTCTTTTACGTGTTAAATTGAATTTACCACGATTCAGTATTTCTCTAATAACTTATCTTGCAAGCATAGAATCGTTTCGCAACAAAGACGATCAGTTTCATTGCAAAATTTTCTATATTGGCAACATATTTATATGTTTTTAGAGCCTAATGAGCAACGTAGCGGAACGGTTTTCCACAAAAGTGACTGTTTTCATAGTAATTTTCATACAAACTTGAAACTGCGCGTGCTCAGTCTAGTTACATCTAAATTAGCTAAAAATTTAGGAGGATTAATAAAACATCAAATGTCATCGTTTAAGCATAGGGGAGCGAAAAAGTCAAAATTTGAATCACTCTAATGGGCACGTTTTCAATCAAACAAAAATATCATTATATTACATTTCTGTTATATCACGAATGAGCAATACCGCCATCGGGGGTGGCAATGGGTCTGGGGGTGAGAATGGGTCATCGCTCTCACCGCGAGCATGGAGGGCGTAGAGAAAAATCGTTCAAAAAGGTCTCTTATATTTTTGTCTTCTTGTCCTCAGATACATCCATTCTACAAGCATTCTAAGTAGTTGAAACAGTGACCCATTCTCACCCCCATTTGACCCATTGTCACCCCCGACGACGGTACTCAACAAGAGTTTGATGAAATTTTCAAAAAAGGAAAAACTATAATTGGCACACAAAAGCTTCATTCTTTTATACCAATCGCTCATAATAAAATCCTAGCTAAAAATATTCCAACTCAGATGAAGACCAAAAAGTTTTTGAATTGTTTGACTAAGTTTACAAATTAATGAATATTCAAGTAGAAATAAGAATTAAATGTAGTAACAAATAAAATTGAAGAAAAATGTTTATCTGATTAAAAAAATCGACCTCCAATTTATTTTACATTCATTAATTTATTTTCTCGGTGAACGAAACGCTCTTTTATCTAGACCAACATTTGAAAAGGGCGTAACAGCCAAAATTTATTCCTTCAGATTCCTTGTCCACATATATAGCTTTATATGTAGACGAAGAATCAGAAGAAATAAATTTTGGCTGTTACGCCCTTTTCAAATGTTGGTCTAGATATGTTTCAGACTTCATAGTTCAGACAAATTTACAATAGTCCATCAAACATCACAATTTTGTAAATCTGGTCATTTGTGTGTAACATTGATATAAGCAATCTAAGAAAATATACGCCCTTTCCAAATGTTGGTCCACATTAATGTTAGATTATGCTAAATTGCTTCCTAAACATTTTTTTATACTTCCAAAATGTGTCGTTGGTTGATGATAGGCTGCTGTAGGCATAAAACACGCTGATAAATTTTCACTCAATATGGACATGAAAAAAGTTTTTGTTAGAAAAACTTTTTTTCCTTAAATATGTCACAGGAACATTATTCCCAGAAAAGTTAGATAATTAAAATACCTATCTGCAGAAAAAATTTCATCGATTTCTGAGATGAGTTTTTTTGTAATATCGATTTTAATTTTTAAAACTAATTTTTTTCAGTGTAGAAATCGGTATTTTATTTTTTGGATATTTTTCCAAAAAACTTCTAGGAATTTCACGACAGTCCGCCATACAACACTTTTTTGTAGGTCTTGTCATTTTAGAGTTACAGCGATTTATAAAAAATCCATGAAAAAAAAAATTAGGCCCTCATCAAATGTTACTCTTGACAATTTTTGAAAAACTAAGTATGCAGAATGGCTTAGAAATACCATATCTTTATGCCCACCAAGTTTCATTCGATTCTGAGATGGTGCTGCCAACCGCTGGTCGAGTTGGCGCGAAATTCGTCCATTAAAAAGTGCGATTCGTTAATTTTTTTGATATCCTGAGAATTCTGTATTGTTTTGGAAACTAAACAGTTTTGTTGTATTAAATTTGGATTTCAAGACTCTTCTAAAAGCTTGAAATTCTACCAAAAGTCGCTTAGGAAGATCCATTAATTACGTAACGCAAAGATTTATCATTTCCAACACCACACTTTGTCACACTTTTTGCATGAAACATCTGAAAATTTTGTAAGGATCGTCACACTTACGGCACCCCCCCCCCCCTCCCCTCTAAGCGTTACGTAATTTGTGGATACATTACGAATGCGACTTCCCATGGATTACCCTTTCAACTTTTTCTTTACCGTGATACTCAGGGAGATGCAGTGTACTTCTTGCTCTCCTGAATCAATAACAGCAATAACAGTTCTCGCTCGTGTTATTCAAATGGGAATTATCGACACTATTCAAAACGCCTCACCTCATACCAAACGTAGAATAAGCGTACAATTTTATCTCCGTCCTTTGACTATAAGGAAGAGGTTGGTATCGATATTGGTCTTGAATTAAAGAAACTCCTATGAAGTACATACTATTGTCAGCGTACTAGTTTCAAGAATGCTATTCATTTGGTGAGCTGTACATATCTGTCAATTACGACTAGCAAACTATACGGTATAAGGTTAACCGAGCTGAATTATATTTAAGTATAATTTTTGAAGGATATTGAAAATTTAACAAAATAATCATTGTCCATTGACATCTCCTATTATCCTACATCTACTAAATCATTTTTAAAAAATAGCCGTTCCATCGTCGATACTTATAGACCGTTGCTGCCGGCAACCACATGGCGAGAATGATACCGACGACAGTGTGGTGAAGCATATTTGAATGCAATCCAGCATGCAAACATCGCATCGGTTGCGTTATGCTGCTGGAGGTATTTTCCAAGTGGAGGTGGCGTTCTTTCTACTTGGTACTTCTCCAATGATGCCACATGCGCACACTTACACTCGGCCACGAGTTAAAGAAGTTTGCACTTTCGGAACCACTCGGCTGCATCCCACTGAGGTGGCACCCCACACACCGTGGAATACGGTGAGGAACTTTTTTGGTAGTGGGAAAATCTGAATCTAGTTGAGCGTGGCCTCCCACCGGCATCATTATGATTCATGGAAATTTGCCGGCTGGTCGGTGGCAGACTTGGTAGTTAGTTGGAATGGGATATTGTTGACACTTTTGCTGTGGATGATGAAAAATTGCTCCACGTTTGGATGATGGATGTTGGGCCTGGCCAAAGGAAAGCAAAGCTTCTAGCCGCGTGTGATATACTGTCTCTAATTCGACGACATAAATCTTCAGATGAGTGGATTAGATTTTGTTTTATCTTGGTGGCGGATGACGAATTAGTTGGTTCCGGTATCCGGATCTATGTTTGTTTCATGTTGATCACTGATCTAATCGAACAGGTTAACATTCCTTCAAGCAACATAGGTTTTACTTATACGAACGAACAAGCCTTGAAAAGTCAAAACACTATTTTTGAAATGTTATATCTCACCCGTTATTGAACCGATTTGAACTATTTTGAGACTCCCAAATTTTCCCGTCTTTCAAAATGACCCTGGTGGACCTGTTGGTGCAAGTCACGATTTTCATACAAATTGCGTGGTTGGTGCTTACACCGTCGCCTAAAAAGCATACTCAATAAATCATTGCAATGATTAAATCAATTTTAATCTTCAATAGATTAAATCAAAAATAATCCTTGCAATGAGTGGATAGACCGAATATGGTTTTTGATTAAACTATAATCTATTTAACTTATTTTGTTTTATCCGTGTAGTAAGTTGGAGTTTACTACATTTTGAATAGTAACATCACTTGTGGAACATGGTCGTTTGAATAAAAGGGACTTTACTACACTACACATTTCGAACATACTACAAACAACTGTTTCGGTATGAATAAAAGAAGAGTTTTCTACTGATTTCTTGAAGTCTGCTTAAGACGGTGCTACTCATGTTTCAAATGCAGATTATTCATCAGAATCGAAGCAAATCGCAAACGATGTTCTTGAAAATAGAAATCCAATTTAAGGAAAACAAACAAAACAGATATGTCTTTTAATGATTATATGCAATAAAATGATGAAATCATCATCGTCATCATGGGGTCTATTTTGTTTTGACGTTTCTGCATGTAGTAAATGGTAGTAAACTGTAGTAAAGGCTAAGTTCGAATGTAGCATGCCATAAGTTCGAAACAATTTTTATTCATATCAAACATGTAGTTTTCTCTGTGGACTTTATTTTTGAGTAGATACGGGAATGTTCCAGTGAATCCGACGGAAATGTTTCAGGGATTCCAATGAGAATCATCCAGGAATTCCGACGAGAATATTCCAGGAATTTCGACAGGAATGTTCCAGGAGTTCCAACGGGAATGTTCAGGGATTTCGTAGGGAATGTTCCAGGGATGTAGAAGCAAACCGTCGAATGATTCCGGAGCAAATCGTCGAGGGACTCCGAATCAATCCTCCAGAGATTCCGTAAAGAACTCTCCAGCGATTCCGAAGGGAATCCTCCAGGTATGTTTAAGCAAATCGTTGAAGGATTCCTAGACAAAACGAAGAGAGACTTCGAAAAAAATATTCCATACCAAGGAATTCTAAAGCAATTCTCCGAACGATTTCGAAACAAATCTTCGAATGACTCCGGAGGAATTCCGAAGCAAATTAACGAGAGATTCTGAAGCAAATCCTCCATGGATTATGAAGGGTATCCCCCAAAGATTCCCAAGGGTATCCCTTAAGGTCACTTCTTACAGAATCCAAGATTTAAAGTGCTCGCGTTTTCGGGGGCACACCACTCGATACGGAAGCAATGCAGAACTGTCATTTTTAACTTTTCACGCATGCTGCGACTCAGCTAAAGCTAAATCAACAAAAATGACAGTTGTGCGCCGCCTCCGTATCGAGTGGTGTGCCCCCGAAAACGCAAGCACTTTGAAACTTGGATTCCGTGAGGAGTGACCTTAACGATGCTAAAAGGAATCCAATGTGAAATCTTCTGGATTCCGGTTGAAATACTTCGATGATTCTGAAATGAATTCTTTAGCGATTCCAATGAGAATTCTTCTCGGATGCTGATGGGATCTGTGGAAATTATCCTGCTGCAAGGTAAGCGGAAGTTTGCTGGAAAACTGTCACTCCAGTCTGTGATGGTTGACCACATTTCTTTGACTGCTAGCAAAGTATCTCATTTGCTTTGATTGATATGTTGGTGACTCTCCGTTGTTGTTCATATCAAGTTTACTTTAATGCTTTCAAATCATTTGGAATTTGCCTTTTCATAATTAACAACAAGTGCAATTTCACTGCCACACAGGAATCTTTCTCAGAAATGAAATAAAAGCTCATTTGTCTACCACTCATTTAATTATGATAGGCTGAATATGGGAGATAAATCTTTTGTCTTCAAACTTTTTCAATAATTTATTATGCTATATGTTGAAAATTCATATCACTGCTAACTTACTTTTCAAATCCTAGGAGGGCTAATTTTTTTCTAGGGAGGATGTCGTTCGGCTGAATTGATCATTTTTCCAAAAACCCTGATTAATCCACCTAGCTGTGATGGTGCCTTTCTCGTGCATTATAAAAATAGTATTTTGGCCATTACTTTTGAGCCCATAGTCCGATCTGGCCAATTTTCAATAGGAAACAATGATAGAGTATTCTGCGTCGAGTGAAACATGTTGCGAGTAAATCGGTTAAGGATAAGTTCCTGAAAAATGAGTGACATTTTTTTACTCATTTTTTAACAAAAAAAAGTGGTATTTTGGCCATAACTTCCGAGCCCATAGTCCGATTAGACCAATTTTCAATAGGAAACAATGGTAGACTATCCTGCGTCGAATGCAACTGCGAGTAAATCGGTTAAGGATAAGTAACTGAAAAATGAGTGACATTTTTTTTGGGTGGGGTGCGCACAGACACACACACACACACACACACACACACACACACACACACACACACACACACACACACACACACACACACACACACACATACACACAGACATCACCTCAATTCGTCGAGCTGAGTCGATCGGTATATAACACTATGGGTCTCCGGGCCTTCTATAAAAAGTTTGTTTTTGGAGCGATCATATAGCCTTTACCGTATACTTAGTGTACGAGAAAGGCAAAAAGCCGTTTAGCTGAATAGGATATTTGGCATAAAATGCCGTTTGGCTGAAATGTTTGTTTTGCAGAAAGGGCATTTTCGGGCCAAATGACTCTTTCTGCCAAATAAACTGTTAGCAAATATTATACTTAAATATTTTTGCTGTTAGGGCAAACAACTATTTCGGTCAAATTATCAATTTGGCCAAATGAGCCTTTCGGCTGTTTGTCGCTTTCCGCCAAATGTTATTTTCGGTCATACCATTTTTGAACTAATACAGTTTCGGACAAACGTTTATTTAGCCGCAAATGCCGGTTTGTCAGAAAGTTGTTTGTCCGAAATGGTCGTTTGTCAAAAAGGCCATTTGGCCGAGAATGTTATTTGGCCAAACGAGTTGGATATTTTTATATACTACCCGTACCATACTACCCGTACAGTAATCATCATTTGGCCGTTGGACCAAATGGCATTTTTTATCAAATGGCCCTTTTTGTCGAACAACCATTTTTGGCCTTACAACCTATTCGGCCAAAAGACCGGTTCACAAGGTCACGTGGGTCTCCCGTGACGGCTTTACAGAAAATCAAATCGACCACATCTGCATCAGCCGAAAATGGAAACGGAGCCTTCTTGATGTACGGAATAAACGTAGTGCCGATATCGCGTCTGATCATCACCTCCTCATCGTTGAAATGCGCCTGCGCATTGCTTGGATTCGTCTGCAGGAGGAACGACAATTCAACACACGCCGACTGGAAGATGCCACGGTGAAACGGTCCTTCGTTGAAGAACTGGAGACGCGTGCTGCAGATATTCCGGAAGGTGGCAGCGTGGAAGACCAATGGACCGCCATCAATAATGCGTTCATCGCCACCAGCGAGAACAATTTGGGCGAACTGCGCACCCCGAGAAAACAATGGATCACCGAAGAGACCTGGAGGAAAATAGAGGAGCGAAAAGAAGCCAAAGCCGCAATAGAGCGATCAAAAACCAGAGGAGCCAAAGTCTTAACCCGTCAACGATACGCGGCTCTTGAGAAGGAAATAAAACGCTCATGTCGGCGGGACAAGCGAGCGTGGGCAAACTCGCTTGCCGACGAAGGGGAGAGAGAGCCACAGCAACCAGGAACATTCGCCTCCTCTACGATATCTCACGACGCTTAAGCGGGGCGAAGAAGAATGCAACGATGCCTGTGGAAGACGCGAATGGTCAGTTATTGACCGACCCAACTGATCAGCTGAAACGCTGGTTCGAGCACTTCGAACAACTTTTTCAAGTGCCGACCAGGCCAAAACCACCTCAGCATGATCTCCCCAGGATTCGACGTATAACACGCGTCAATACCGAAGCTCCATCGCTGCTAGAGATTCAAACAGCCTTCCAAAGCATGAAATCGAATAAAGCCCCAGGGGTCGACCGCATATCAGCCGAGATGCTCAAAGCTGACCCCATGACATCCGCTCAACTACTGCATCGTTTATTTCGTAATATCTGGGACACCGCAACTTTCCTGGTCGACTGGATGCAAGGTATCTTAGTGGAGGTGCCCAAAAAGGGTGACCTGACTGTATGCGATAACTGGCGAGGCATTATGTTGCTGTGTACCGTTCTCAAAGTTCTGTGCAAAATTATCCTAGCCCGGATTCAGGAGAAGATCGATGCGACTCTCCGGCGGCAGCAAGCCGGATTCCGTGCCGGAAGATCCTGTGTGGACCATATTGTCACGCTCCGAATCATTTTGGAGCAGGTCAACGAATTCCAAGAGTCCCTTTACTTGGTATTCATTGACTACGAAAAAGCTTTCGACCGTCTCAATCACGAGAATATGTGGAACGCCCTGAGACACAAGGGGGTTCCTGAGAAAATCATCGGCCTCATCGAAGCACAGTACGAGGCCTTTTCGTGTAGAGTGCTGCACAATGGGGTCCTGATGCGATTGACCGTGAACCAAACCGCGGGCTGTTATGGCAGCCTATAACCATGGAGCACCTAAACGACTTCGAATTGGCTGATGACGTCGCACTCCTCGCGCAACGGCGCTCTGATATGCAATGTAAGCTCAACGACCTTGCCGAGCGCTCCTCCTCGGCAGGTTTAGTCATCAACGTCAACAAAACCAAATCGTTGGATGTAAACACGGTGACTTCTTCCAGTTTTACAGTAGCCGGGCAACCAGTGGAGAATGTTGAAAGCTTCCAATATCTTGGAAGCCAAATGGCGTCAGACGGCGGTACCAAGATCGACATAGGCGCACGGATCAAGAAAGCAAGGGCTGCCTTTGCGAGTTTAAGAAATATCTGGAAAACAGGCAGATAAGTGAACGCACCAAAATACGAATTTTCAACTCTAACATGAAATCTGTGCTGTTATACGCTAGCGAAACATGGTGTGTATCAGTGGAGAACACTCAACGGCTGCAGGTGTTCATTAACAGATGCCTGCGGTATATAATTCGGGCCTGGTGGCCTCACAACTGGATCTCAAACAACGAGCTCCATCGTCGTTGTCACCAGAGGCCGATAGCAACAGAAATTCGGGATCGGAAGTGGGGCTGGGTCGGCCACACTCTACGTAGGGGCGGAAACGAAATCTGTAAACAAGCATTAGACTGGAACCCAGCGGGACATCGCAGCAGAGGCAGACCCAGAGGCTCATGGCGGCGAAGCCTCAATAAAGAAATAAAAGAAGTCGAACGAAATCTAACCTGGAAACAGGTTAAAGCGATTGCCGGGCAACGCTCAGGATGAAGATCTTTCAAGTCGGCCCTTTGCACCACCGGAGGTGTACAGGATCCATAAGTAAGTAAGTAAGCTGAAGATACTTGTCTGGCTTTCAGTGGACATCACAATCCCAGAAGACACTATCCATGAAAATGTCCGAAATAAAGGAAAAATAAACCGAATCGGAAGTTGCCAGAAACCAAACGCAAATATATGAATTTGCAACGTTCGGTTTCCACCCACAAAGCAAGCGTATGTGTATCGTTTTCAATGACACCAGTGGCTAAATGAGAGAAACATCAAGAATTAATTACACACAGTCCTTTTCAGGACTTAAACTATTTATCCAAGAAGAGGTATTAACCGTTGGGAAAAATCTTCACCCAGACAGACTATTTTGCAAAAGTTTTTGATTTTATCCGTTTAAACGATAATAACGATACTGAAACAATTTTAAATAATGCGCCTTTTCAAACACTAAAGCAACTAAAAATTTTCCACTTAGATGGCTAGTTTGGCGCAAAGAAAATAGGAAAATTTCCATAAAAATAGAGAAGAGCCACTAAATCGAGTGAACTTTCCGTAGACAGCACTAACGGAATGGAGTAATTTCGGGCATAACAGAGCAGTTCAATCAAAGGTAATTGCCTATTTCCGGGGATTAAACCACCCGACTTGGACGTTAATTTACAATGTTATGAAAACTCATATGTGAATATGTACGTTATGTGGAAGATATTGATTTGAAAAATGTATTGGAGGTAACCACTTTCCCTTCGATGGGACTCGAACCCATGACCCTACAGTACGCTAGACTGGTGCTTTAACCAACTAAGCTACGAAGGACCTCCGTCGGCCTTCGCAACCTAGCGGCTACTGAACGAGCTCGAGATTCCCAAATTGGACGCATAGTCAAATCACTCGCAATCCATTTATCAAGCCAATACTTCCACATGTGTATTGTACACGTCCACATTAGAGGAGCGTGAGTATTTAGAATGTCTGGCGGCTATACACATTCTTCATCAGCAACGGTACTGATCAAGTGAGGTTGTGTAAGCTATGTATTTGCCAGTCGGTCGTCAAGCTCAGACCCGACCGCATTGCGTAGGCAAGAGCACGCAACTCAAGTTCAGTTCAATCAAAGGTAATTGCCTATTTCCGGGGATTAAACCACCCGACTTGGACGTTAATTTACAATGTTATGAAAACTCATATGTGAATATGTACGTTATGTGGAAGATATTGATTTGAAAAATGTATTGAAGGTAACCACTTTCCCTTCGATGGGACTCGAACCCATGACCCTACAGTACGCTAGACTGGTGCTTTAACCAACTAAGCTACGAAGGACCTCCGTCGGCCTTCGCAACCTAGCGGCTACTGAACGAGCTCGAGATTCCCAAATTGGACGCATAGTCAAATCACTCGCAATCCATTTATCAAGCCAATACTTCCACATGTGTATTGTACACGTCCACATTAGAGGAGCGTGAGTATTTAGAATGTCTGGCGGCTATACACATTCTTCATCAGCAACGGTACTGATCAAGTGAGGTTGTGTAAGCTATTTGCCAGTCGGTCGTCAAGCTCAGACCCGACCGCATTGCGTAGGCAAGAGCACGCAACTCAAGTTCAGTTCAATCAAAGGTAATTGCCTATTTCCGGGATTAAACCACCCGACTTGGACGTTAATTTACAATGTTATGAAAACTCATATGTGAATATGTACGTTATGTGGAAGATATTGATTTGAAAAATGTATTGGAGGTAACCACTTTCCCTTCGATGGGACTCGAACCCATGACCCTACAGTACGCTAGACTGGTGCTTTAACCAACTAAGCTACGAAGGACCTCCGTCGGCCTTCGCAACCTAGCGGCTACTGAACGAGCTCGAGATTCCCAAATTGGACGCATAGTCAAATCACTCGCAATCCATTTATCAAGCCAATACTTCCACATGTGTATTGTACACGTCCACATTAGAGGAGCGTGAGTATTTAGAATGTCTGGCGGCTATACACATTCTTCATCAGCAACGGTACTGATCAAGTGAGGTTGTGTAAGCTATTTGCCAGTCGGTCGTCAAGCTCAGACCCGACCGCATTGCGTAGGCAAGAGCACGCAACTCAAGTTCAGTTCAATCAAAGGTAATTGCCTATTTCCGGGATTAAACCACCCGACTTGGACGTTAATTTACAATGTTATGAAAACTCATATGTGAATATGTACGTTATGTGGAAGATATTGATTTGAAAAATGTATTGAGGTAACCACTTTCCCTTCGATGGGACTCGAACCCATGACCCTACAGTACGCTAGACTGGTGCTTTAACCAACTAAGCTACGAAGGACCTCCGTCGGCCTTCGCAACCTAGCGGCTACTGAACGAGCTCGAGATTCCCAAATTGGACGCATAGTCAAATCACTCGCAATCCATTTATCAAGCCAATACTTCCACATGTGTATTGTACACGTCCACATTAGAGGAGCGTGAGTATTTAGAATGTCTGGCGGCTATACACATTCTTCATCAGCAACGGTACTGATCAAGTGAGGTTGTGTAAGCATAACGTCCAAGTCGGGTGGTTTAATCCCCGGAAATAGGCAATTACCTTTGATTGAACTGAACTTGAGTTGCGTGCTCTTGCCTACGCAATGCGGTCGGGTCTGAGCTTGACGACCGACTGGCAAATAGCTTACAAAACCTCACTTGATCAGTACCGTTGCTGATGAAGAATGTGTATAGCCGCCAGACATTCTAAATACTCACGCTCCTCTAATGTGGACGTGTACAATACACATGTGGAAGTATTGGCTTGATAAATGGATTGCGAGTGATTTGACTATGCGTCCAATTTGGGAATCTCGAGCTCGTTCAGTAGCCGCTAGGTTGCGAAGGCCGACGGAGGTCCTTCGTAGCTTAGTTGGTTAAAGCACCAGTCTAGCGTACTGTAGGGTCATGGGTTCGAGTCCCATCGAAGGGAAAGTGGTTACCTCCAATACATTTTTCAAATCAATATCTTCCACATAACGTACATATTCACATATGAGTTTTCATAACATAACAGAGCAGTTTAATTGCTTTTGTATATTTTTGCATTGAAACTTTTATGTGTTTGATTGTCATTTGTTCTATTTTTTGTGTAAAGCTTTTAAATGCTTTTGAAAAAAATGTGTTGAATTTTGCTATTATTGATCGTTAATTTCGTTTTATTTATATTTTTTATTTTTTTAATAAAAAGCATATATTTTTAGCAGAAAATTCGGCCTTTAAATTGCAATCTTTTATTAGAAATTGCTGATACAGCCAAGTTTTTTTTGCGCGGATTGTTTTTACTCGATTAAAACCCTCAGCGTCAATGAAACAATGAGTTAATCCCACAAAGAAATTCACAAAAAAATCAAAGAAAACTCGAGTGGTATTTAAAAAGCTGCATTATTTGAGGAAATCATTTATTATTTGCCTCTTGATTTATTTATATTGGTAATGTCGTATTTTTTATGGAAAATATATGTTATATTTATTTGATGCATGATCGGATTTTTGTATTTATTTCATTACATACCATCAGTGTTCAATGTTCTAGTAGTATCAAGTTTTCAAAAATTCGACTCTGCCTCAATAAAATATAACCATAGTTTTCCCAAGAACTTATCAATATCTTGACCTATTAGTTTGTTCTAGTTAATAGCAAAACCTGATATTTTTATGATACTTCGGTGCAAATTGTTGTTATTTTCGCTTGTTATTTTTACTCTTATTTCAAACAAGTTAAATTCATGTTTTGTTATCTATATCACGGCCTCTATTCAGGATGTGGCATATCATATTGTTTGTAAGTATGTGACATATTGTGTTCGCTCTTGATAAGAACGTTTAAACTCATGGTGTTTTCTGTGCATCGGCAGTTCCTACGAACCAATTTAAATCATTATAGAAAGAACATAAATCCACCAACTGAAATAAGAACATCATCTTTTTAAGGAAAAAAAATCCATAAAAAACAAGATATTACATAATCAGGGTAGAAACAAATAATAAATATAAAATTCTCCTAGATTATGCAAAATTTGCATAAACATGGCAGAATTTTTCAAAAACCAGGAAGAAATAATCAATTTGAATGTAAAAATTGCAAATGAAAAAAGCAGAATTTTACATAAAATAATATGTTGTATATTTAAAATTGTTCATTAAAGTTCTTGAATCAGAATTGATGAAAAGATTGAAAGTTTCAAAAGCAATGAAAAATTAAGCTTGGGGTGCATTTGCACTTCATGATTTAAATTTTCCAAATGATCAAAAATAGGATTTCCGTGATATATTCTATTGGTAGAAGAGCTGAGGCATTTATTTTTCCTCGTGATGAATGGCAATATAAACAGAATGGTTCCTCCAAATTGGGGAAGTTAACAAATAACAGGCGCCAGATGATTAATGCAGTAGAGTGGAAAATTGAATTTTCTTGTCGTCTGGGTTTTAATCCTTTTTCACTCAAATTTCTTTTACGTAGCCCAGCGCATATTTGAATGGCATTGACTGACAGGCTTCCGCAGATCATCTTGACCTAGGGTTTCGTGTTCTGTTTTCAATTTCTTTGGTAGGCAACAGATGCTGAACAAATGGAGTGATTATCCGCCCTACTTTGTTGTGCCATTTATGTTCGGAAAAATGAGTACACATGACCTGCGGTGTCGTTAAGTTTACGATGCGAACCTAATTTTATGATCATATTCCAAATTTAAGTACTCATCGAACCAGCAAATCGACGCACGGTGCCAGCGCGGGCAACCTTCCTTATTACTAGCATTCCACACTCAATAAAATTCCCCAACAGCCCATCATTTCCCCGAAAAAGTGTGCCCCGTTGCGAAGTATCCCATCCAAAACATTGCCCGCCCAGACCGCGTGTAATTTTGCGAGAGACCGCACACCACTGTGCCACTCTATCACCAAGTAATTGAGCATTTTTACGAGTCAGTTATAAATCACTTATAATAACCCAGCCGTAGTGGCTCGCTTCCCGCCGTCCCACATGATCTCTGACGGCCACTACCGGCGGTGGTCACTAGAGCGATCGACGTACGAAAGTTGCACTTGATCGCACCTTTACTTTATTTTAACCCTGCGGGAATGGATGGGATGCTTTCGGAACTAGACACAAGATTTCATCACGCGCTGAGATTGAACAAACTTTGGTGGAGGTGCTAGTGATGTATTTTAACATATGTCTTACACACCGCAAGATAAGCAAGTTGAGTCCTTTTATCATAGCATGTCGGTGTGAGCGGTTGTTCGACATTTCGCGGTGTGCCATTTCTGTTGACCAGAGAAGGAAACCCTCTCACAAAGAATAACAAATACACCCGATTCTTTTTTTACACGGGGGATGCGTGCCGTGTGAAAAAAATCCGTGTAAAAATAATCCGTGTTATTTCGAGAAACCGTGTAAAAATAATCCGTGCAAAAAAAATCCGTGCTATTTCGAGAAACCGTGTAAAAAAAGCCGTGCAAAAAATATCCGTGTAAAAAAAGTAACCGGGTCTTTGTTAATCTGGGGGATGCGTTCCGTGTAAAAATAAATCCGTGTAAAAAAAATCCGTGTTATTTCGAGAATCCGTGTAAAAAAAATCCGTGCTATTTCGAGAAACCGTGCAAAAAAAATCCGTGTTATTTCAAGAATCCGTGTAAAAAAAGCCGTGTAAAAAAATCCGTGCGAAAATAATCCGTGTAAAAAAAGAATCGGGTGTACTAGAGTTCCCTCTCTACACCACGGCAGGCTACTGACTGATAATTCTGCCAGCAGCTGCAGTTCTCTTTATTCAACAATAGGTATATACAATAATCCATAACAAATATTCCTTAATCTACCCAAGAGCAACTACAACCAACTGGCGCCCGCTTCCTATTCATCTTCGATCTACAGCGAAGCGTCGCACACTACCTGATATTCCAACACTCCTCCTTAGTGTGCACGCCTCGCAACTCTCCTGGCTCCTTCTAACACCGAGCCTCCCGTCCAGAGCTCCTCCTCGCCGGAACAATTCCTCCTGGTCCAAATCCGTTGCCCGTACAAATGGCCTCCACTCCGATGTTTGTACGACAACCTCTCCAGCACATGCGCCTGCACAAGTGGCCCGACTCCGAAGCTTGCACAGCGCCTCTCGATGCTCTGCCGACCAGCTCCTGAATGTTCCGATCCTGACCAGCCAGCATCCTACCGAACGTTCCAACCTCCTGATGAATTCCGTCCGGCGCTACCCAAGACTTACGTGGCTGATCCATGATCCCACTGCGCCACGCGACTTATGCGGCCGATCCATGATCCCACTGCGATAACGTCGACGGCAATAACATCCCACTAAGATGGAGAACGGGAATCGTTCCTGGGCCCATAACCTGTTGGCCAGATAAGGGAACCCCCTCACAAAGAATAACAACTAGAGTTCCCTCTCACTCCACGGCAGGCTACTGACTGATAATTCTGCCAGCAGCTGCAGTTCTCTTTATTCAACAATAGGTATATACAATAATCCATAACAAATATTCCTTAATCTACCCAAGAGCAACTACAACCAACTGGCGCCCGCTTCCTATCCATCTTCGATCTACAGCGAAGCGTCGCACACTACCTGATATTCCAACAATTTCATGGTCCGTACCATTTTGCGATAATCTGGTGTAATCATAAGGTGAAGTATGTTGTTTCGCCTTCATCAAATGTTCACATTTCCTGGTATAAGGCAATATAGGTGTGTTGATTAGCTTTCCTTAAATGTTCGCATTTGCTCGCTAGGGTAGCTATGGTATTTTGGACATCTGAATATATTTTGGACTTTTGGCTATATTTTGTTTATTTCGTTACATAAATGTGGTTAGAAATATGATTATAAAAGAGGCCAAAGAGTCACATGATTCCTATTTATTTAAAGAAAGCTAAGTCAAAAAACACGCAAAATATAAACAAAAGTCCAAAATATATTCAGATGTCCAAAATACATCATTTACCCTATAAGCCAAATTTTTTATAATGCTTTCTTTCCATGCCATGTGGGATAGTTCTGGTAACTTAATCGGGCAAATAAATATGTTTCGCTAGTTTCCGGTTTCTTACACCCGCGCCGAGAGAGTCAAAAGCAAACTTGTTTCGACTTGTTCGCAAATGTTGCAATGCAACAATGCACACTGGAAATTAATCGCCAAGCGAAATAACCTCAACACGTTGTCGTGACACCGTTAGCCGTTCGACAGTTTTCCATCGCCGCAACAATACTCAACGAACTGACTACCGAGTTGTCGATTCGTTCTGACACGAACTCGAGAAATCCGAAAACATTTTTGCGTTACCATAATGCTCAAACTAGCTCAAATTCGAGGAATTGATGATAATGGTATTTTGATATAATAATTTTATCATAACTAAATTCAATCAAAATCCAATTAAAATTCAACCCGAATCCAATTCAATCCAATCAAAATCTAAATCCAATCTAAATTCAAACCATTCTCCAATCCAATCCGAATACAATCCAAATTCAAGCCGAATCCAATCCAAATACAATCTAAATCCAATCAAATATTAATTCAAATCAAATCCAAATCATATTCAAATTAAATCCTAATCCAATCCAATCTTAATCCAATCCAAATCCAAATCCAATCCTAATCCAATCCAAATCCAATCCAAATCCAATCCAAATCCAATCCAAATCCATCCAAACCAATCCAAATCAAATCCAAACCAATCCAAACCAATCCAAATTCAATCCAAATTCAATCCAAACCAATCCAAATTCAATCCAAACCAATCCAAATCAATCCAAACCAATTCAAACCAATTCAAACCAATCCAAATTCAATCCAAACCAATCCAAACCAATCCAAATCAATCCAAACCAATCCAAATCAATCCAAACCAATCCAACTCAATCAATCCAAATCAATCCAAACCAATCCAAATCAATCCAAATCAATCCAAATCAATCCAAACCAATCCAAATCAATCCAAATCAATCCAAATCAATCCAAATCCTATCCAAACCAATCCAAATCAATCAAATCCTATCCAAACCAAATCAATCCAATCCAAACCAATCCAAATCAATCCAAACCAATCCAAATCAATCCAAACCAAACCAATTCAAATCAATCCAAATCCAATCCAAACCAATCCAAACCAATCAAAATCAATCCAAACCAATCCAAACCAATCCAATCCAAACCCAATTTAAACCAATCCAAACCAATCCAAACCAATCCAAACCAATCCAAACCAATCCAAATCAATCCAAACCAATCCAAACCAATCCAAACCAATCCAACCAATCCAAACCAATTCAAACCAATCCAAATCAATCAAATCCAATCCAAATCAACCAAATGCAATCAAAACCTATCCAAACCAAACCAATCCAAACCAATCCAAATCAAATCCAAATCAATCCAACCAATCCAAACCAATCCAAATCAATCCAAACCAATCCAAACCAATCCAATTAAAACCAAATCAATCCAAACCAATCCAAACCAATCCAAATCAATCCAAATCAATCCAAATCGAATCCAAACCAATTCAAACCAATCCAAACCAATCCAAACCAATCCAAACCAATCCAAACCAATCCAAACCAATCCAAATCAATACAAACCATTCCAAACCAATCCAAACCAATCCAAACCAATCCAAATCAATCAAATCCAATTCAAACCAATCAAATCCAATCCAAACCAATCAAACCAATCCAAACCAATACAAATCCATTCCAAATCTAATCCAAACCAATCCAAACCAATCAAATCCAATCCAAACCAATCCAAACCAATCCAAACCAATCCAAACCAATCCAAACCAATCCAAACCAATCCAAACCAATCCAAACCAATCCAAACCAATCCAAACCAATCCAAACCAATCCAAACCAATCCAAATCAATCCAAATCCAATCCAAATCCAATCCAAATCCAACCCAAATCCAACCCAAATCCAATCCACATCCAATCCAAATCCAATCCTAATCCAATCCTAATCCAATCCAAATCCAATCCAAATCCAATTCAAATCCAATCCAAATCCAATCCAAATCCAATCCAAATCCAATCCAAATCCAATCCAAATTCATTCCAAATCAAATCCAAATCCAATCCAAATCCAATCCAAATCCAAACCAAATCCAATCCAATCCAAATCCAATCCAAATCCAATCCAAATCTAAATCCTAGCGGTAAGATGTGCAGCTATATATAAAGTAGTTTTTTTTGTTTGTGTGTAGTTTTTAATGGGGTTAACTATAGATAGTAGAATCTATAGATGAGCGAAAGCATGGCTGAGTCGATTTTTTTGCCCGTGCACACGCGCATATGACGTCACAGCCCTTAACGTTTCCATTGAAATCGTGACGTCATGCTCGTTTGGAGACAGAGGATTTATCTTCGCTCATTTATATATTCCACTATCTATAATATAAAGCAATAAGCTGAGTGTATAGCTGGGCTATTATCACGATGTAAATTTTCTCGACTTCCCTGGGTAAAAAATCATCGTGTTTGCCTAAAGATAGTGAATGCAAAAATGGTAACTTGGCTTAGAAATCCCCCAAAGTTATGAACTGTGGAGGGGCTTTGGGAATAAATCTCGCTTTACTTTTCAAAAGGACCTAAGTAACATTTTTTTATGAATTAATTTGAATACTGCAATCAATAGCTTTCATATTGGTCTGTTGATTGCGCTATTCAAATTAATTCATGAAAAAATGTTACTTAGGACCTTTTGAAAAGTTAAGCGAGAAATGTTTAGTTGGGTTGCTTTTATTTTCATCATCACAGCATAGCTGCCGACCCGAAAGGGTTAAGAAAAAGACGTAAGTAGCGTACTTTTGATTACCGTTAATTCGCACACGATCCGTAGTTCACAACAACAGGTGTGATCGGTGCGGGTTGCCAAAAAATATGGCACTCTCTATGCACCGTAGGCAAAGGCTAGCAAATGCCACGGGCGGACGCACGCGGTGATGCTCACACTTGTTTGAATTTTCGATGCATCAAAATATATTCCGCTGTTTTCCGCAGTATGTCATCGCGAAGAGGCGTCAAAATGTGCCGAATCGAGGCGTAAAACGGCCGGCGGCTGATATACATATGGTCCGCTCGGCACTGCCTGGTGGTGCTGAGGGTTGGCAGGTGGTAGCAGCGAGATGACTGATTGGGTGTTTTTTGGGCCACTTCGTTCACATTTTTCATCATCCTACCTAGCTAGACAAAGATGAAAATCAGAACGATGAGAATTACGCGAATCATGCCACTGAGCGTTTTCCTCGAACGTAGATAAGGGAGAATGATGCAAAATTAACCATGTCAATCGTCTCTGATTTAGTTTTATGTATCACTAGCAGCCCCGACGAACTTCGTTTCGCCTAAAATTGATTTATTTTCTGATTTATTATCAAGCTATGAAGAAATTGATGTTTCATTTGCCTCCCTAACCCAACGGGAGGGAACTCGAACCATTTTAAGAATTTTCCCCGGCCCCAAAAACTTCTGCATACAAATTTTCACACCGATCTATTCAATAGTTTCGGAGTTTATAAGGTTCAGACAGACAGAAATTCATTTTTAAGTATATAGATAGAAGATTATTTATTTATGATTATTTATGACTATAGAACATTGATTTGTCAAACATTAAATCATATAAAGTCCATTAGTATTTGAAACTCAATCCTGTTTATAAAGCCAGTATAACAGCTTACTTACATACTGCCGTAATCTGGAAAAGTGACGTAACAGCCCTTTTTACAATATGCATGTTTTCCACTTTTCTGTTAAAGAGCTCGATGAGTAGTACTCGTTAACACCAAATGGCGTATACGTCACTTTTTTCAGATTACGGCAGCATACTTAGTATACGAGAAAGACAAAACAAACAGCTTGAAGTTGCGATTTGTACCACTTTCCCAAATCGGAAAGGTGCCTGACGGAACACAACGGTGGGGGTAAATATCAATTCAGATTGGTCTAAATGTTGGCCATTTATTTATAAACAGACTGTAAATGGTCGATCGCGTGCACTGTGAAGTACCTCCTGCTGCGGGGTGGCACTACCGAGAATGAGTGTACAAAAAACCCGGCTAGTCGGCATTCCGGGAATACCAAAAAAACATCTACTGCAAGTGGTTTCTCAGTAATACGAAAATGACCACCGACAGCTTTTTCTTTTTATACCTAACCATCAATGATTCATCATTAGTAAGTTAGTCAGTGTTTTTTTGGAAACTGTTGTGAAATTTAATGCACCCATCACTCACGAATCACGACACTTGTTCGCAATGATGCAATACGGGAAACTGTATCTATAACTGTGAAGTCATATTTGTTCATGTCGAACACCTAGGAACATTTATAATTCCATGCACTTGTGCAGCAGTAATCTTCTAGCGGAACTGTAATTTATAACAGGAAGAGAATTAAAGTATAGCATGATAAGTAGGAAATCCAATCGTGGTTTGATATACAGGGGTTAGACAAGAAGGTTGAGATAGACAAGATTTTGTCGAAATTCAGATCAGCCTAACTTTGCTTTAAATAATCCGATTTCGATAAAACTGGGACCATGCATGCACATGTTTTCTAGTATTCTGCCCCTATTCTTAATTTCAGATCGGTTCACTGGCGCCGGAAATGTTTCGTGTATTTCGATGATATGTTTAAAATGCATTTTTTTTTCATTTGCTTATCATTTATATGATGTTTATTCTCATGATATTTCAACTATTCTCAGAAACTAGAACAAATTTGCCGATCAATGCTGCCTGCAGTGTTACGGGGTAAGATCTACCACGGTTACATTGCCAGCTACAGGCAAATCCTGACCCAACGAATACCTTCCTCATTATCCAACTCCGTGGTACTTATGAGGGTGTCGCTAAGTCGGTGGCCTCTCGTTAAGTAAGTACTACATCAACACTTCCTTCCTCTCCCTAGTTACGGTGAAGATGGGCGTGGCCAGGAGTAGTAATCCTCATGCTTTTGTTATTTTTGTTTAAGACTGGAATCAAGGACCACTCCCCTTCTTGATTTCTGATAGCATTCTAGATACCCAAGTAACAATCTCAATGCTTCGAAGATTTATGCTAGTTTTATAGAGGTTTTATTACGGCATGTAGAAATGCTTAAAGTTTTATTTTGGTTTTATTCAGTTGTCATTTAATTAGATCCGCAAGAGTACTTGAGAACTACGTTTAGAATTCCAATATAAAACCACAGCTCTTTAGGTTTTATAATGCTCCTGTATTCCTCCTCAGAGCTAAAAAATGGAACTGACATAAAGCCAGCAGTTAAGTTATATGTTGGTTTTGATCAAGACTTATAAAAGCTGCCAAGCTTCGTAGAGTCCTGTATAAAACCCACATATAACCTTTACTCCTGAAGAAGACCTGCATAGGAATACGAAGCTTGAAACTACTACTATGGATAGAAACTAAATTTTCAGCACAAATTGTTTGACCCACGGGAGTTTTTTCATTTCGCTTTCAGTCGAAAATGAAAAAAAAAACATTAGCATTTTTTTTCTATTATGTAGGGGAACTGTTCCGATCTCCATCTCACTCACTGAAAATACATTCATCTTATCGGGAAGTAAAGAAATACGGCACCAATTTCTTCGCTTCTTTTTGTCAACATGCGAACTCCTGCTGAAAAGAATCACAAATCAAATACCTTTCCATTGCTCTGCTTTCAATGGGATGAACATCGGAGCCATGAGTTGAAATCCAGGAGCAGTTTTCTTATATATTTAAGTCGTTGAAAAAACTGTTCAAACAGCATGTATTTAATCCATACATGCTTTGCCAATTTAACACGAGTAAAACACTTTTATGGTACAAAATATACCATTTAACAATTGCCACTATATGCTTTTTAATTGAAATACTTATTTTTAAAAGTACTTGAATTCGATGCCGAGGGCAGAAAAAGTTTGTTTATGATTTTTTTATATCTGTCTACATTGTCATGTTGTCATTATATATAAAACTACCAAGCTTTAGGTTTGACCAAGATAAAACTTGCTAGTCGTAACATGGTCTTGAGGCCAAGGCCAAGATAAAACCTCTAGGTGTTTGAAATGCCCAGATAAGGCCAGTTCAGGAGTGATGGTTACATAGAGGCATTTTTTATGCAATCAAAGTTTTATTCGAAAAAATGTCGCCGATATGAAAAAATAATGAATTTCATAATCGAAATATCATGCAAATTTCTGTTTCACCTTTTAAACGGGAAAATTGGTCATCCTAATAAGTTTTAGGAACAATGCTTTGATTATTTGATCAACCAAAGCGGTTATTCATTGAAATTATTTTTAAAGTAATTAACTAAGGCAATTAATTAAACTTGAAAAATTCTAAATAATAACAAATTAACGAAGCGCATTGTTAAAATACTGATTATTTATCATGGTTTCACCATGAAAAATCCCTGGCATGCCTTCAAACATGCATAAAACACTCGAAGCCAGATATGAACTTTTATTGAACTGGCTGATAATAATTCTTTAATTTTTGTTGTTGACATGTAATCCACGTATTGCAGGAAGAAAAGCATTTTTTTTCGAGTACAAACAATAAACAAATAATCAACCTGAGAGTTGACAACTGTTTCATTATCGGCTTATTTGTTGTTGTATCATAGTCATGAAGTGGTTGTATCATGGTTATATAGTGGTTCTCAAAACCACCAAGTCTAGAAGAGGTTTTATGTTGCATGTTTTATGAGGGACTTGAAGTATATTATAAAACCGTTGGTTCTGAACTGGAACGCATATTAGGTTTTAATGATTGCAATAAAACTGGGCCAACTGGCTGTAACATGGTTTTATAGAAATCTACAGGAGGTTGTGGAAACTGCGAGGACGGCATGGAAGGTTTTGAGATTAGGTTTTGAAGAACGCTATAAAACTCTGATACAACCTTAATTGTTACTTGGGTAAGGATCTCAAAAGTAAAACATGAGTATCACTAGTGTCCAATCTACGAATTACACCGTAACAATGCTAATGCTAATGCTATGCTATCAATGCTGCCTGCAGGTCAAAAATCCGTCAAAAATACGTAGAGATATGGCCATTTTAAAAAGAATACTGAAAATGGAAATTGAAATTGCGGTCCACGGTGTCTGGTATCATAAAACGGTTTAAAGAACGTCGTTAAGAACTGTTGATCTGAAGCGAATATCCAAAAAAACTACCGTCAGGTCGACGAGAACAATCACAAACGCGTGGTTGGGTTGGGATCTACAAAGGGAAAACAAACGCTTCAGCTCGAGATGTGGCTAAAATGTTTCATGTGAGCAAGACTTTTATACAGTATACCAAAAATCAGTTCAGAAGTCCCCAAACCATTAGGGCCAACGTAAAAGATCTCCATCCTGGTCGGCTCGCTCGCTCACTTTAGCCTTAACTCGGGCCCAGGTCAGATTCCTGTTGACTTGCTTTATTTCTTTGTTGAGTCTATGTCACCATGAGCCCCTGGGTCTGCCTGGATTTCAGTTCAGCGCTTGCTTGCAGATTTCGTCTCCGCTCTTGAATATTTCTTGATATCGGTTTTTGATGGCATCGTCGTAGGAGCTCTCAGCAATCGAGATTCAGCTGTGAAGCCACCAGCCACAAAATGTTAAATGCAAATGTTGATTTTTCTCTTTCAATTATTCTGTTTGTCTTTCAAATAAACGATTGCTTCAAAACGACATGGGTAACAGTGCCCCAAATGTTACAAAATTACTTCCAAACATGAAACATGAAACATTTCTCTGAAATATTTCATAAAATCTTCCATGCAAATTTGGGTGTCCGAAGTTTGTAATAATAATAGTAGTTTGTAGTTTGTAGTAATAATAACTTCATGGTTTTACAATATCAAGTCATTGCTTGAAATTTCGTACAATACTTCCTGTTGTTGTCCATCTGAGTAAGTTCCAAAATAGTTATCCTGGGGAAAGTAAAAGCACTAGGGCAGTTCGAACTCCAAAAATGTTTGACAATCTTAGCTTCCATATCTGTGTTAGCTTTTTTTTGACAATCTGGGAGTTATGACAAAAATTGAAGCAATTCGGGAGCTGTTTATGCGTGGCGCAAAGACAATTTGTGTTTATTTGAAAATCTATATAGGGAGAAAATAATAAGCTTCGGAATATCCAATTTCATCGAAAATTCCTTGGAAATTTAATGAAATATTCTCGGGAAATTCTTTGAAGTTTCGTCTTACCCGACGTCTTTTTTGGAATTCTCTGGTAAATATTTTGGAATTTTATCGGGAAATTCTTCGGAATTTCCTCGGGAAATTCTTCAAAATTTCCTCGGAAAAGTATTCGAAATTTCCTCGGGAGGTGGTATTCGGAATATCCTCGTGAAATTCGCCGGATTTTTTAAAATAAATTCTCCGGAATTTTCAAAAAATATCCCGGGAAAAATCACAAGGATTTCTCGAGGAAATTCCCGATAATTTCCACGCAAATTTCTTTAGAATTTCTTGAGGAAATTTCTTAGGAAAATTCATCAGGATCTCATCGAAATCTTGAATCTTGTGAATTTCCTCATGTGATTCTTTTCAATTTCATCAGGAAATTCTTTGAAATGCTTTTCCGAGGACATTTTGAAGAATTTCCGAAGGAAACTCCAAAGAATTTCCCTTGGACATTCCGAAGAATTTCCTGAGAACATTTCAACGAATTTCACAAAGATATTCCAATAATTTTCCAAGGAATTGTCAAAGAACTTCCTAAAGAAATTTCAGAGATTTTTCCAAGGAAATTCCATAATACTTCCCGAATAAATTCCGAAGAATTTGTCATGGAACAGATTTCGCGCCAACTCGAACAAATGTTGGCAGCACCCTCTCAGATTTGAATAAAACTTTCTGGACATGTAATCTTTGTTACAAAAAGCCACTTTGCATACTTAGTTTTTACAAAATTGATCTAGTCTAGACTAGTCTAGACTAGGACTAGAAAAGGGTCAAAGTTAATTTTATCGATTGTTTTTCAAATGGATATAATCGTAAAACGACGCATCATACAAAAAAGTGTTGTATGGGTGACTATCGCAAAATCAGTCAAGTTTTTAAAGTCTGTGTTCAAGTCTTTTTTTTTTCTTCCTAAACAATGGAGGGGGAATCTGCTCAACAGACATCCTGGGTTGACCAGAAAGTGCTGGGTTAGGGGCCACCTCCAATGAGGGAGGCAGGACTGCCTCCCCGACCAGCTAAACCGTTTCCATTGCCGCCAAGCCCATAGTCCCTTCGGTACAACCAGAAAGTAATGCTTCAAAGGGGGGCCTGTGCACAACGCACCCTCGAGGTTAGCTGCGAGGTCCTTGCAGCATCGAACATCGTGACTCGCTTTTTTAGAAGAACACCATGGTATCGTGCCAGCGCATTGCCGGCTTTCCAGGTGGCCTTACCACGCCCTATGTCCTCGGAAGGTGGGCAGGGTCGACTTCGCGCCTGCTTCCCTCTGCACGACTGGTATCAAGAATGATGATGCCGCGTGCACCCCAAATTGACCTTTCTGCGATAGGGCCTATTCGCCAGCACACAGAGGGACTTGCCGACGCGGTGCCTACGCCTGCCCCAGCCTTGACGAGGACCCCTTTCCGTCCTCGGGCTCGGAACCCGCCCGGTTGACCGACGCCACGAAAGCGACGATACCATGTTGTTCTTCGCGCGGCCACTTGTTCGATAAAAGGATCGAGCTCGACCACAGGGCACCGGTATGACCCATGAAGCCGACTCCGAACCCTTGGACCACCTCTTATTTGCACCTGAACTAGCCATTCCTCGAGTCCACGCGCCACCTTCTGTGTAGCTCCGAGACGATTTGGACGATAGCCGATAAAACGGCGTTCCAGCCAACTTCATCTTTACACATCCTCCGGACTAGGTTGTCCGTGGTAGTGTCCAGACCACATGTGGCAAGCATGTGGTCACGCATTGTGCGAAAACGCGGGCACACGAACAACACGTGTTCCGCCGTTTCCTCTAAACCTGCGCACACCGGACACTCAGGCGAGGCCGAGTGTCCGAACCGGTGTAGGTACTGTCTGAAGCAACCATGGCCTGTAAGGATCTGGGTCAGGTGGAAAGTGATTTCCCCATGGCGCCTCTTGACCCACGTACCTATCTCCGGTATCAACCTATGTGTCCATCTACCCTTAGTGGAACTGTCCCACGCACGCTGCCATTCGACCATTGAGGCCAACCTGACAGTCCTACGGATGCCTCTCGTGCCGCGCATTTCGAAGCACTCTATGTCTTCACCGATAACGATGTCAATAGGCATCATACCGGTGATGACGCAAAGTGCATCGTGCGACACGGTACGGTACGCGCTCGCAACTCTTAGGCACATGAGCCTATACGTACTTTCTAATTTCGTTCTGTAGCAGTTAATACGCAGGGCCGTGCCCCAAGCTGGCCCCCCATACCTCAGTATGGACAGAGCAACGCTAGCCAGAAGCTTGCGCTTGCTGGCATAAACCGACATCATTGGACATCATCCGGGACAATGCCGCTATAGCTGTGGAGGCACGCTTGCAGGCGTAATTGACGTGGCTACCAAAGGTGAGCTTATCGTCGATCATTACCCCCAAGAGTTTGATGGAGCGTTCAGAGGTGACCGTGCAGTTGCCTGCCCTTATCACCGCTTGTTGCTCCGACTTTCGGTTGTTAACAACAACCACCTCAGTCTTGTGGTGAGCCAGTTCTAACTTCCTGGAACTCATCCACTCCTCCACAATTGCGATCGAGTGGGCTGCAGTCAATTCCACCTCTTCGATCGATTCGCCGTAGACCTCCAGCGTAATATCGTCAGCGAAGCCGACGATTGCCACGCCCACCGGGAACTTCAACCTCAAGACACCGTCGTACATGACGTTCCATAACACCGGACCCAGTATGGAACCTTGTCAACGCACTTCCGACCCGCCTCCGTGTCGTATACCAGTACTCGATTCTGGAAGTAGCTTCCGAGAATCTTGTACAGGTTCTCGGGAATTCCAAGACGCAGGAGCGCATCTGCAATAGCTGCCCAACTGGCACTATTGAAAGCATTCCTCACGTCGAGAGTCACTACTGCACAATAGCGAACTCCCCTCCTCTTACGCTGGACAGCTATCTCCGCGGATTTGGTAACCGACAAGATAGCGTCTACGGTCGACTTACCCTTTCGGAAGCCAAACTGGTTACTCGATAGACCATCCGCACCCTCCGTGCGTATCAACAACCTGTTGAGGATGATCTTCTCGAGCACCTTCCCCGCCGTATCAAGCAGGCATATTGGTCTATATGCCGACGGATCCCCCGGTGGTTTTCCCGCTTTTGGCAATAGGACCAAGCTCTGCCTTTTCCATGCTTCAGGGACGACTCCCTCGTCCAGGCATCTCTGCATAACAGATCTGAACATCTCGGGAGCCTCGGCAATGGCCGCTTTGATGGCCAGGTTCGGTCCTGGCGCCTTACCTACACTAAGGGACTGTGCAATCCCCGCAATTTCCGCCACCGTTACTCTTCCCTCGTCGGCCACCCTGGCCCGTGGCAGCTCCTCAAATTGAGGCCAGGGACTTGGGTCGTGACGTGGGAAGAGCCCCTGCGATGATCCTCTCCAGCATCTCTGGAGACCGCTCTGTAGGGGCCATCGCCCCACGTGTCTTGGCCATTACGACCCTATAGGCGTCACCCCATGGATTCGCGTTGGCACTTTGACACAGGCCCTCGAAGCAGGCTTTTTTGCTTGATCTAATCTCAGTCTTCAGAGCGGCTCTAGCAGCCACGAACGCCACCCGTCGTTCAACACGCTCCTCTTCTGTGTTCAAGTCTGTGTGTGTGTGTGTGTGTTAGTGTCTGTGCGCACCCACGTACCAAAATGTAGCAAAAGTGTCACTCATTTTTTGGGCACTTGTCCTCAACCGATTTGCTCGCAACAAGTTGCATTCGACGCAGACTTCTGTTCCATTGTTTCCTATTGAAATGACCCAAATACTTTTTGCCTTTCTCGTATACAAAGTATACTAAAGGCTATATGTTCGCTCCAAAATGAACTTTTTATAGGAGGCCCGGAGACACATAGTGTCATTACCAATCGATTCAGTTCGGCGAATTGATGTGATGTCTGTGTGTGTGTGTGTATGTGTGTTTTTTTTCTTCCTAAACAATGGAGGGGGAATCTGCTCGACAGACATCCTGGGTTGACCAGGAAGTGCGGGGTTAGGGATCACCGAGGGAGGCAGGACTACATCCCCGACCCGCTAAACCGTTTCCATTGCCGCCAAGCCCCTAGTCCCTTCGGTACAACCAGAAAGTAATGCTTCAAAGGGGGGCCAGTGCACAACGCACCCTCGAGGTTAGCTGCGTGTCCTTGCAGCACCGAACATCGTAACTCGCTTTTTTAGAAGAACACCATGGTATCGTGCCAGCGCGTTGCCGGCTTTCCAGGTGGCCTTACCACGCCCTATGTCCTCGGAAGGTGGGAAGGGTCGACTTCGCGCCTGCTTCCCTCTGCACGACTGGTATCAAGAATGATGATGCCGCGTGCACCCCAAATTGACCTTTCTGCGATAGGGCCTATTCGCCAGCACACAGAGGGACTTGCCGACGCGAGGCCTATGCCTGCCCCAGCCTTGACGAGGACCCCTTTCCGTCCTCGGGCTCGGAACCCGCCCGGTTGACCGACGCCGCGAAAGCGACGATACCATGTTGTTCTTCGCGCGGCCACTTGTTCGATAAAAGGATCGAGTTCGACCACAGAGCATGACCACCGGTATGACCCATGAAGCCGACTCCGATCCCTTGGACCACCTCTTATTTGCGCCTGAACTGGCCATCCTTGAGTCCACGCGCCACCTTCTGTGCAGCTCCGAGACGATTTGGGCGATAGCCGATTAAACAGCGTTCCAGCCAACTTCATCTTTACACATCCTCCGAACTAGGTTGTCCGGGGTAGTGTCCAGACCACATGTGGCAAGCATGTGGTCACGCATTGCGCGAAAACATGAGCACACGAACAACACGTGTTCCGCCGTTTCCTTTAAACCTGCGCATCACCCCTGAAGCGATTGGCGCCTACCCTAGACTTCTTGCTACCCTCATTCGCCTGGGCCTTTTTTTCGGCCCTTGACGTCTTCGGTTTCCTCTTGTTCTTGACCAGGGTTCAGGAGGCGTCATCCCCCTCTATTTCCCTGGTCTGGTGCGGCTGAGAGCTCTCAGCCTGCCGTAACCCCTTATCACCGTCTTGCCTGAGTGGACGGACCTTTCCAGGTCCATCCTCCCCCGGTTTTGGAGGTACCTGACCGGGGTTCAGCTTCCCAGCCCCACTACCCTTTTTCGGGGTAGTAACCCTCCGCGTTTTGGAGCGGCCCCCAGGGAGCTCATCCCCTGGAGACTGTCTCCCTCGTTTTTGTGTCTGCTCCGTTGGAGCAGTCAACCCCGACGTACCCGCAAATACTTGAGCCTCAGTCTGGGTAGACTTTGGCACCACCGTCTTAGCTGCCACGCCTTCGGTCGATTCGACCTTGCCCGAGTCCCCGAATCCTTGGGCCTCAGTCTGGGTAGACCTCGACTCCACCGATTTCACGGGTTTACACTTGGCCGTCCCGACCGCCCTCTCCAGCTTGGCGTCCAGCATCGACTTTCGAAGTTTCTGCAAGCTCCTCTTGAGGTCCTTGCTGATATTATGCTTCGATGACGCAAAGTCGATGATGGCGTCCAGCATGACGCGGTAAGGGACAATTACTCTCCCTGTCGATCAGGTGGAGGACGATATGCGGAGGGTCCGCATATCGTCCTCCACCTGATCGATCCACCTTGCCCGCTGTGCACCTCGCCATCTTGTTCCCGTCGTATCGTTGTCGAGAACCATTTTCACCAGATTACTGTCCGACATTCTGGCTACGTGCCCGGCCCACCGCAAGTTCCTCCAGGAATTCTTCCGGAAGTTCCTCCAGGAATTCCTCCGAAAGTTCCTCCAGGAATTCTTCCGGAAGTTCCTCCAGGAATTCCTCCGGAAGTTCCTCCAGGAATTCCTCCGGAAGTTCCACCAGGAATTCCTCCAGGAATTTCTCCGAAAGTTCCTCCAGGAATTTCTTCGGAAGTTCTTCCAGGAATTCCTCCGGAAGTTTCTCCAGGCAGTGTTGTCCTACACTCAAGGCAAAAATTCTGCTCTTTGATTTTACTCCATCTAAACGATTTTATAGTCTCAACTAAGTAAGTTCAACTTATAGAAGGATATTTGGATTTTCTAAATGTCATGGCAAACTGTCAAAAAACTGCACTCCAGAGCCACAGGAACGCGCGCACTGAAAATACACTCCAGTGCGCTGTTCCTCCAGAAATTCCTCCAGGAGTTCCTCCAGCAGTTCCTCCAGGAATTCCTCCGAAAGATCCTCCAGGAATTCCTCCAGAAGTTCGTCCAGGAATTCCTCCGGAAGTTCCTCCAGGAGTTCCTTCGGAATTTCCTCCAGGAATTCCTCCGGAAGTTCCTCCATGAATTCCTGCATAAATTCCTTCGCAAATTCCTCCAGGAATTCCTTTGCAAGTTCCTCCGGAAGTTTCTCCAGGAATTCCTCCAGAAGTTCTTCCAGGACTTCTTCCGAAGGAATTTCTGGAGGAACTTCAGAAGTAATTTCTGGAGGAACTTCAGAAGGAATTTCTGGAGGAATTTCAAAAGGAATTCCTGAAGGAACTTCCGGAAGAATTCCTACAGAAACTTTCGGGGGAATTCCAGGAGGAACTTTCGGAGGAATTCCTGGAGAAACTTCCGGAGGAATTCCTGGATGAACTTCCAGATTATTTCCTTGCTCGAAGAAGGAACTTCAGAAGGAATTTCTGGAGGAATTTCGGAACGAATTTCTGTAGGAACTTCCGGAAGAGTTCCTACAGAAACTTTCGGGGGAATTCCAGGAGCAACTTCCGAAGGAATTCCTGGAGGAACTTTCAGAGTCCTGAGGAACTTCCGGAGGAATTTCTTGAGGAACTTCGAATTCCTGGAGGATCCTGTTATTGAATTTATATTCTACAATCATTAAATTGTTGAGAAAAGTATTTTTTTCACACAAGAAAAATCTATTACCCCAACGGAATCTGGAAATTCTTCGGAACCATGTTACGGATGGTCTCCAGATTCTGGAAACGAAAATTATATGAATTTGGAGAATTAAGAAGCATCAAAATCGGTGCATAATTGACCAAGTTAGAGAAGATTGCAGGATAAAAAGTTACCGCAAAATAGGTCCGTACAGTAAAGGTTAATAAGCAAAAACCTGTTTCGATTCTGAGGTCGTGATGAATCCTATGGCTGGGGCTACGGCCAAGGTTCGCCCATTCGGATATAAAGGCGAAATAAATTGAATGAATGATGCCAAAACTAACTTCAATTGTTTATTTTTCCTCTCTGAAAATTTGAATTTGGAGAAAGAATTTTGTGTATGTGAATTTTTGAACAGTATACCCTTTACTGTCTTTACTTCTGGTTGCTCTAAGGCGTTGAATTGGTTGAACTGTTATCATAATATCGGAAAGTTCGCACTTTCCACCCGTTGTTTTACTCATTTCCTCAGTGCCCATAATGCAAGAACAGCTGTGCACTTAAAATATGAATAACGGTTAAGTTTTTGGGTATTTACGAAAAGGATGAACTTTGAAAACATAATTTCCGATAGATAGAGTCTTGGCTCAAGTGGGAGCATGAAATTAAATCAAAATGCCATTTGTCAATTTATCATTATGTACACATCATGGATATCGTTTCAGTCCGAAAGACACTGCGAATCATAGAGAATTATAATAGTACTGCCCAGCAAATAATAAACCACCAAAGCAGCATCTAACCACATATCTTATGATTTATGCTTGACAGTTCGCGCTGGGAAGCGAATCTTGCGATTCACATTTTATGTCAAAGCGTGTTGCACGCATCACACGGGCGCGTCTTATGATAATTTTCACTAATGACGAGACACTGACTGCCGCCGTCAAGCTCACCCCCCAAATTGGATGACATGTTCGTGGAAATGAGTTTAAATTGGCGGTCGGCTTGGGGTAATCGAGCCGACTAAAGGTCAATTTGGGAGGTGGCTTCCATACAGCATGACAACTGCGGTGAAAATGTTCCACCTTTCGCGCAGTTCAGGGTGATGGCCCTGACAGATCATCATCAACGTCGTCATTGCCGTCCTGTAGGAGGTATTTCTCATTCGAGTTTGATTTGGTGGATGAAGAGTGGTACTGGATGGGATGTTGCTAGATAGAGAGAGTGACTTATTCTGTTGATGGTCGCCACACAGCGTGAAACTATGGTTGCACATTAGAATATGTTAACGAGATGATGCTCCGAGTGACGGCTGCAATGTGAAGGTTATTTATGGCGACCCCATGGAAGACAGTTGCATGAGACAGGTCGAACTTCGAGGTACACATTATGTGGAAATCTGTTTTTGGAAAATATTCGTTTTACAGGATGCAACAAAAAGTATTTATTGTTCCTATTGTACCTGAATGATGCTGCGAATTCGTGAAATATGTTTATTTCTCCTTGCAACAACTGTGATATTGAATAATTTACGCTTTCAACTAGTGTTAAGTTACGAGGACCACATTCAATTAATTCAACTAATCCAACAATCGATAGAACTTTCGACATACATTACACCCAAAAAACAAATCTTACAATTATTGTATACAATGAATCTAAGCTTCTTACACAAATTCTGTTAGGTTTATATACAAAATTGTATGGTTTCAATACAATGGTTGTATTGAAATCCTCCGAAACTATAAGTACGCCAAAATTTTATACAGTTTCTGTAAGGTTCTTTTGCGGAACTTTATTAAAATCTGCCATCCGTTGGTTAGGTGTGAAATATTACTAATACATATTAAATTGTGAGTTCATGCCGGAAACAAGACCCCTGCTTGGAATTCTTGGATTTACAATCTTTTCGGATGGGTGAGAAGAAGAATTTAATTATATTGACAATCCTCATATGAGAATTTTTCATTCGAAAATTGTACTGCACCAAACTGTTTTCGTCTGCATATTTCATACCTTCCTATACAAAATTTAAATTGTTTGCAACAAACATTGAAAACCCAATGATAAATGCCAAAAATATGCCAAGCCATACCTACATACCTATATTGCTATAATAAGCAAATCCGAACACCATCTGGTGGCGCGCCATCAGCACATCGCCCAAAAGACAACGACTACCGGCCGGACCGACGAAAAGAATTCAGGCCACACTCCTTGCGTTGTCGATGTGCCGATATAAATCAGTTCAGATTCGATAAAACAAAGAACTCGCTGGCGGCGGCGGTGGCGACCAAAAAATAGGGGGAGGATGTTGTGACAATCTTAAGCGCTGACATCCGCGAAATTGAATACTGCTACTGCACGCGTCGTCATCGTCGTTTGGAGGTGGCGGCCACCGAGAAGAACAGAAAAAAACGGAAAGATTTGAAACATGTGTCCGTTCCAGATTGGCTGCAGTGGGATCACCCACCGCACCGCCGGGAATCAAGGACGCTACTGTTGGAGAGCGGTTCCGCGTCCAATCGGTGCCGGACTAAGCTCGACTGTCTTCAACTTGAACAATTCGAAATAATCTCGAATCATTTAAATGTGAACATTTCATTGGTTCACGAAGATTTCCCCTATGCTTATGATCCGTATCTCAAGTGACGATATTAGATATAGAAAAATCCTAACCGAAGAGGGTCTGGTAAGGTTTTATTCGTATTGCTGACGTTTTGGATGGAATCACTCGATTTTTTTTTGTCAGATTGCAGCTAGCAGTCGTCTGCCCAAGCATTCATTAATTATGAAATTATTAACTCAAATGGCAAACAGAAGATACCCGTTTTGGCACGCCTTACAGTCATCATCGTCTAGAAGCGCGGATCGGTCGGGAAGATTTAATAATAATGCTGCCAGATCATTGCAATATTGTGAGTGGGAGGTAATGGTGCTTGGTATTTAACACTCACATAGCTCACAATAGAGGATTAAGGTAATCTTCGCGGATGAAAATAATGAATTTATGATTGTTTTCAACAGATGGTATAAATTGAGTGGGAACAAACTGTACAGTTTAGTTGCAATCAATAATAAGCGACATTGCAGAAAATTGAAAATAATGAAAGTTTCTTCCACCTAGCGGTGCTGTGATTTGCAGTTGAATTACAATAGGCAGGTAGGCTGCAATGAAGGAAAATTGTCCAAAATTTACTTCAAGAGAAACTCCCAAGGTTTCAAAGACTTTGGTTTCGAAAGAAAAAAGTAATTCATGTTTGATAAGACGATAATTTTAGGGGCCCTACTTAGCTGTGCGGTAAGACGCGCGGCTTGTAGCTTTGCTTGCTTTGTAAGCAAGACGATGCTGAGGGTGGCTGGGTTTGATTCCCGGTGCCGGTCTAAGCAATTTTCGGATTCCCTGGGCATAAAAGTATCATCGTGTTAGCCTTGTGATATACGAATGCAAAAATGGTAACTTGGCTTAGAAAGCTCGCAGTTAATAACTGTGGAAGTGCTTAATGAACACTAAACTCCGAGGCGGCTCTGTCCCAGTGTGGGGATGTAATGCCAATAAGAAGAAGAAGAGAAGAAGACGATAATTTCTTTTGATAAAATAATTTTGATTTTAATAATGAAGAGTCCAGGTTTAAAAAAGGTTTCAGTAATAATGTGCTCATTATGTTGAATAATTCATCTTCTTTACCCTTTAAAGAGCATTCCAATTCATAATTTAAAAAAAAAATGGATCCATTCAAACGAAGTCCAGTAACATTCTTTTGTATAAACCTTATATTTAACAACCTGAACGGCTTCATTTTTGGTATTTATTTATTTATTTATTTACTAGTCTTCGATTTAAAAGTCGTACAGACAGATATCATTACTAACTAATCTTATTTCTAAACATACATTTTGACAAATTAAAATCGAAATTAAAAGACACTTCGTTGAAACGTCGACAACAGACATCTAACGGATTATTCTGCCCAAATAGAGTGCGATGCATAGGTAAGCGAATAAAATCGGTTTGGCGAGTCGTTCTGGCGGGGACGTTCAAATTAATGCTGTTCAAAAGCATCGGGCAATCTACGTTGTTACACAGTATGTCGAACAAAAACAGGCGTTGTAGCAATGTTCTCCTGCTAGTCAAAGTCGGCAAATTAATAAGAATGCAACGATTTTCATAGGGTGGCAGTCGAACAGGGTCATTCCACGGCAGCAAGCGAAGGGCAAATCGAATAAAGTTGCGTTGTATTCGTTCGATGCGCTCGATTTGCACCGCATGATAAGGCGCCCATACGAGCACACCATATTCTAGTACGCTACGTACCAGGGCACAGTAGACCGTCTTTAAACAGTAAACATCTTCAAACTGCTGGGTATTCCGTTTGATAAAACCAAGCACCGCGTACGCCTTGGCGGTCGTTGAAGCTATTTGCTGGGTAAAGTTTAGCTTATCATCCAGCAGAACGCCGAGATCCTTGATGGTGTTTACGCGAACGATGCTTTCTGTTGATAACCTATAGTCAAAGATGGTTGTACTCCTTGATCGATTGAAAGTGATGACATTACATTTGCGGATATTAACTTCCATTCCATTTAGCGTGCACCAATTGAGCAGAGCATCGATATCGGCTTGGATGGCACAGCATTCAACCAATGATGAAATGATTCGATAAAATTTCAAATCGTCTGCAAACATCTGCTTGGGAGATTTTATCGCATCGCAGAGGTCGTTGACGAATAACACAAAAAGAAGTGGACCGAGGTGACTACCTTGATAATTACATCAACCATGTGGTTGGTTGGGTATAAAGGTAATTTAAAAAATCCAGGGGCGATGTTTGCACACGTAAGTATATTTGAGAAATATGACTTCAATGAAGTGCTTGCTACTCGGTGAGGAGTACACTTTCACCTACTCAGTGACTGAGTAAGGGCTGCGAAATGGTGAATTGACATCTGGGAAGGAGCGACCTACACAGCTCTGGTCCTCTCAAGTTCCAATCTCACGCTTCCACGGGTCTTCCGATGACAATTGATCGCCAGCTAAGGGTTGCGTACTTGGCTGGTAGTGCAGCCTGGGCACTGTTGTTCTGCTGACATCAGCTAGAGTGAGTGGGTGCGACCAACTGGACCATCGTTCCTAACCCCTAATCCCAAGGCGTTAAGCGACCGGTGCCGAGGGGATGCATGGCCAGGGGGGGGGTGAAATAATAAGCTAGGCCTTAAACGGAGCCTGTGGGGTACCTGGGCACCCTCCACAGTAATTGTCCCTTACCGCGTCATGCTGGGCTCTGGCGTGGTGGACCTCTTTTCCCGAGCAACTCGTGGGACCAAAATGGAAAACCAAGTCAATTCCAACTAGTGGTAGTAATGTAGGCGACAACCCCTTCGCAAGAGGTGGGTTGTTCAGGTCTCCGCCTAGGAGGCCAGAGGCAATAGTCGGCAGCTCAGTGCGCAGCGCCAGCGTGGGTCACATAACCATCTCCCAGGCTCCGCCGGTAGAGGTTATTGACGGCCCTAGGCTTGTGAAAGCGATGAACCGCAAACGCGATGGGCTTTCGGCCTTCGAGGTGGCGACGGAACAGCTGGACGCCATCATCGAAGCATAATATCAGTAAGAAACTCAAGAGGAGCTTGCTGAAACTTCGAAAGTCGATGTTGGACGCCAAGCTGTAAACGGCGGTCGGGACGGCCAAGTGCGAACCCGTGAAATCTGTGGAGTCGAGGTCTACCCAGAGTGAGGCCCAAGAATTCGCGGATTTGGGCAAGAACGAATCGACCGAGGGCGTGCCAGCAAAGACGGTGGTGCCAAAGTCTATCCAGACTGAGGCTCAAGTATTCGCGGGCACGTCGGGGGTGACTGCTCCAACGTCCCACGTCACGACCCAAGTCCATGGCCTTCCTTTGTTGAGCTGCCAGGGGCCAGGGTGGCCGACGAGGGAAGAGTAACTGTGGCGGAAGTTGCGGGGATTGCACAGTCCCTTAGTGTAGGTAAGGCGCCAGGACCGGATGGTATTCCGTACCTGGCCATCAAAGCGGCCATTGCCGAGGCTTCCGAGATGTTCAGATCTGTCATGCAGAGATGCCTGGACGAGGAGTCTTCCTGAAGCATGGAAAAGGCAGAGCTTGGTCCTATTGCCAAAAGCGGGAAAACCACCGGGGGATCCGTCGGCATATAGACCAATATGCCTGCTTGATACGGCGGGGAAGGTGCTCGAGAAGATCATCCTCAACAGGTTGTTGATACGCACGGAGGGTGCGGATGGTCTATCGAGTTACCAGTTTGGCTTCCGTAAGGGTAAGTCGACCGTAGACGCTATCTTGTCGGTTACCAAATCCGCGGAGATAGCTATCCAGCGTAAGAGGAGGGGAGTTCGCTATTGTGCAGTAGTGACTCTCGACGTGAGGAATGCTTTCAATAGTGCCAGTTGGGCAGCTATTGCAGATGCGCTCCTGCGTCTTGGAATTCCCGAGAACCTGTACAAGATTCTCGGAAGCTACTTCCAGAATCGAGTACTGGTATACGACACGGAGGCGGGTCGGAAATGCGTTGACATAACCTCAGGGGTTCCGCAAGGTTCCATACTGGGTCCGGTGTTATGGAACGTCATGTACGACGGTGTCTTGAGGTTGAAGTTCCCGGTGGGCGTGGCAATCGTCGGCTTCGCTGATGATATTACGCTGGAGGTCTACGGCGAATCGATCGAAGAGGTGAAATTGACTGCAGCCCACTCGTTCGCAATTGTGGAGGAGTTCCAGGAAGTTAGAACTGGCTCACCACAAGACTGAGGAGGTTGATGTTAACAACCGAAAGTCGGAGCAACAAGCGGTGATAAGGGCAGGCAACTGCACGGTCACCTCTGAACGCTCCATCAAACTCTTGGGGGTAATGATCGACGATAAGCTCACCTTTGGTAGCCACGTCAATTACGCCTGCAAGCGTGCATCCACAGCTATAGTGGCATTGTCCCGGATGATGTCCAATAGCTTTGTGGTTTATGTCAGCAAGCGCAAGCTTCTGGCTAGCGTTGCTCTGTCCATACTGAGGTATGGAGGGCCAGCTTGGGGCACGGCCCTGCGTATTAACTGCTACAGAGCGAAGTTAGAAAGTACGTATAGGCTCATGTGCCTAAGAGTTGCGAGCGCGTACCGTACCGTGTCGCACGATGCACTTTGCGTCATCACCGGTATGATGCCTATTGACATCGTTATCGGTGAAGACATAGAGTGCTTCGAAATGCGCGGCACGAGAGGCATCCGTAGGACTGTCAGGTTGGCCTCAATGGTCAAATGGCAGCGTGCGTGGGACAGTTCCACTAAGCGTAGATGGACACATAGGTTGATACCGGAGATAGGTACGTGGGTCAAGAGGCGCCATGGGGAAATCACTTTCCACCTGACCCAGGTCCTTACAGGCCATGGTTGCTTCAGACAGTACCTACACCGGTTCGGACACTCGGCCTCGCCCGAGTGTCCGGTGTGCGTAGGTTTAGAGGAAACGGCGGAACACGTGTTGTTCGTGTGCCCGCGTTTTCGCACAATGCGTGACCACATGCTTGCAACATGTGGTCTGGACACTACCCCGGACAACCTAGTCCGGAGGATGTGTAAAGATGAAGTTGGCTGGAACGCCGTTTTATCGGCTATCGACTCGAGAAATGGCTAGTTCAGGCGCAAATAAGAGGTGGTCCAAGGGTTCGGAGTCGGCTTCATAGGTCATACCGGTGCCCTGTGGTCGAACTCGATCCTTTTATCGAACAAGTGGCCGCGTGAAGAACAATATGGTATCGTCGCTTTCGCGGCGTCGGTTAACCGGGCGGGTTCCGAGCCCGAGGACGGAAAGGGGTCCTCGTCAAGGCTGGGGCAGGCGTAGGCACCGCGTCGGCAAGTCCCTCTGTGTGCTGGCGAATAGGCCCTATCGCAGAAAGGTCAATTTGGGGTGCAAGCGGCATCATCATTCTTGATACCAGTCGTGCAGAGGGAAGCAGGCGCGAAGTCGACCCTTCCCACCTTCCGAGGACATAGGGCGTGGTAAGGCCACCTGGAAAGCCGGCAATGCGCTGGCACGATACCATGATGTTCTTCTAAAAAAAGCGAATCACGATGTTCGGTTCTGCAAGGACACGCAGCTAACCTCGAGGCTGCGTTATGCACTGGCCCCCCTTTGAAGCATTACTTTCTGGTTGTACCGAAGGGACGATGGGCTTAGCGGCAATGGAAACGATTTAGCGTGTCGGGGATGCAGTCCTGCCTCGTTTGAGGTGGCCCCTAACCCCGCACTTCCTGGTCAACCCAGGATGTCTGTTGAGCAGATTCCCCCTCCATTGCTTAGGAAGAAAAAAAAACTCAGTGACTGAGTAAAATTGTATTGCCGTCTCTCAATCAATAATTTAAATGGAAATAGTTAAAAAAATCTATTTCTTAATAATTAAAATGGAAATAGTTAGGCACAATCGATTTCAAATAGTAGCTGTGCTAGAAAAAGTGATTTTTAGTGGCAAATGGGGCAAAACGGTTACTTGCAGTTATGATCTAAGGCCTGAATTTATACCATTCGTATTTTCTACCAAATAGCATTAAAAACATAGAAATAGTCATTTGGTTTTGAATTGTAGCAGTCCTATAACAATACGATTCCAGGGGTAAATGGGGCGAAACGGCCATTTCCGGTCATGATATAAGGTCGGAATTGATACCACTCGTATTTTCTACTAAATTAGCATCAGAAAACATAGAAATAGTTAGCCGCAATCGATTTTAAATTGTAGCTGGCAAGGAAAAATATTATTTTTAGGGGTAAATGGGGCAAAACGGAGAGTTCCTAAATTTCCGGCGCACGAAAATAGCCCCAATCGATTTGTCGTGGATTTTCCCTTTAGGAATGGTAGGGTAAAGTGACCAATAGTGAACCCCCAACCAATAGTGGACCCTCCAGCCATTTGTGCATTATTACTGCACAATGTCAACATTTCGCTATAAAATTCTATCGGGAGAACCTACCTTACAGTCCTATGATTTGATTACATGCGTTGGAAATGCTATGGAAAGTCAAATTAGATGATTTTTTACAATTCTATAAAAATAAACACGAGAGTGTCCACTATAGGAATATTTTCAGGGGTCCATAATAGGAAGAAGAACGTCCCGAAACGGGACATGAAAATCAAATGAAGTGTCGACTATAGGGAAGCAATTTCCTATTATGGACCTACTATAGACCTACTATAGGGGTCTACTATAGGGCGAATTCAGTTAGACTTTAAAATGTTAATTTCAACGAATAACGTCGTGTATTTGGGTGTTTTATGTATGTATCGTGAAGAGGGATGCAGAGCTTGTTGTTAGATATCAAGCAGAGTTAACATTTTGAAAATTTCTAAGCCGTATGACAGGAAGAGCAAAATTCCGCTACTAGGGGGTCCACTATTGGGTATTTTACCCTATTTTTCCGGCGCAGTAAGTAGCCGCAATAAATAGGTACCTTTTTGGGTCGGATTTTCCCCACTGTGCGCTGGTCCATTGGGCGTCGTTTGACCAGTCCGTTGTCTCATTTTATTTACTTACTTATGGATCCTGTACACCTCCGGTGGTGCAAAGGGCTGACTTGAAAGATCTCCATCCTGAGCGTTGTTCAGCTATCGCTTTAACCTGTTGCCAGGGTAGATTTCGGTCGACTTCTTTTATTTCTTTATTAAGGCTTCGCCGCCATAAGCCTCTGGATCTGCCTCTGCTGCGATGTCCCGCTGATGGGTTCCAGTCTAATGCTTGTTTACAGATTTCGTTTCCGCTCGGCCGACCCAACCCTACTTCCGATCCCGAATTTCTGTTGCTATCGGCCTCTGGTGACAACGACGATGGATCTTGTTGTTTGAGATCCAGTTGTGAGGCCACCGGGCCCGAATTATATACCGCAGGCATCTGTTGATGAACACCTGTAGCCGTTGAGTGTTCTCCACTGATACACACCATGTTTCGCTAGCGTATAACTGCACGTTGTCTCATGCTAGATGTTAAGTGTTCAGTCCCTCCCCCGTTTGGCATAAAGTCGTATGGCATAATAGCCGTTTGGCATAACCGTTTGGCATAAGGTCATTTGGCATAATTGTTATTTGAGCTATGTAATGGATAAGTAAGATTTGTTAAGCCATTCAGTTACGTGGTTTCCTTCATATGGGAAATACATGTTAATGGGGAACGGAATTGTACGGCGTGACAAATTGAGAATAAAGAAGCTTTCTGTCAAAACGGGACCATTTGAAATGCAGGGCTGGTAGCAAGTCACTTTTTAGTGACTTGGTCACTATTTCGAGCCTAGTCACTAAAAAGTCACTATTTGCATCCAAAAGTCACTATTTTTCGGAAAATGGTCACTAAAGTCACTATTTTCGCACTACCGTTTGTAAAAAAAAAGTTCAAAATAAAAATCATTTGTACCTACCATTATCATAAACCAAATCAAATGTAAAGCTGTTATCAAAATATATAAAGTTTGAAAAAATGCTCCAAGGCCGTCTTATGAAAGGCAGAGTGGGTTCGAACCATGAACTTCGGGATCGAGAGACACACAGACAGACCACACAGCGAAGCTTGGGCATACATTTAGGCAACGCCGTATATAAAGCGCAGGATTTTTACGACTACGAGGATTTCGCGATTTTCGCGGTTTTTGCTATTCTCGCGGATTTGATGCGGATTCACGTAACGGTTGAGGCTTCGCGCGAATTTAGTTTTGGGTGGAAATTTAATAAATAAGGAGCGTAGGGTTTTGTTTTCGATAGCAAAATGTCGTTGAGAAGGGACTCCACATTTGAAGTCTATGCTTACCTATTTTTTTTGGATATTTCCAAGCCATTATTGAATGCATTATACTCTTGAGCACTCGTTTAACAAGCATATAAGGGTAAAACTTCACTTGTTGTCATTTTTCATCGTTTCTGAATATCCATTTTTTTGTCACGTCAATTTTGACATAATTCCGAGATATTAGTTTCTGATTGATTAACCCCTCTACGACGAACCACACAGCATGATATTGTCGGCGTAGCACCACATTAGAATTCGGACATCGGGACTTCCGAACCGAACTTTCTTCCGAAGTTTTATCTGTCAAACTAATTGATGCGTTGTTTAGCGCATCTTTAGGCGGATCCAGCGCACTACTTCCTAAGTTGGGTAAGTTGCCTGTATCTATAGAAAAATCCACCTTCCTAACTTTGTTTCTCTTAGAGGAACTTTCACTGTAATTTCTGTAAATTCCGTAAAAATTCCGAATTTTAATTGGGAAATTATTTTCGGAAGGTTTTTCTTAGGAATTCACCAAACAATATCTACAGGAATTAGTGTCTATAGTAACCATTTTTAACTCGTTACCTGTACCCGTGTGTTACGGAATAAGGTTTACCATGGTCATATTGCTAGCCTCTGGATGTCCCAACGAATACCTTCCTCAATATCCAACTCTGTGGTATTTAGGATTGTGTCGGCCAGCAGTAGTAATCCTCATGATTTTGTAATTTTTGTCTTCTCTTAATTTCTGATAGCATTCTAATGAGGATTTGAAAAAGCATGATATCCCTAGTTTCCGATCTACTACGAGTTACACATTAACAATACGAATGCAACTCAGCTCACTACCTGGTTAGTACTTCATACAAAAGTCACTATTTGGTCACTTTTTCTGCTTCTGAAAGCCACTACGTTTTTCGACATCGTTGGTCACTAAGTCACTATTTTGAACAGCAATTATCGCTACCAGCCCTGGAAATGTTGACGCACCTACCAGCACCATAGATCAGCATTAAATTAAATTGACATTGGTAGCTTGTTTTGTTTTTCATGTAAGGTAATGTGATCAGACGTCGTTTTTAGCTTCGTTTTACAAATTTATTACAATTTATACAGCCTTACAAATATCTTTCCATTTTTTTTTGTGCCAAAATCTTTTAGAGGATCCATTTTCAAGCCAGTGACGCAATCCAGATAGGTGTTCCACGTTTCGCAGGACGCTTGCTGGTCACATTAATGTAAGGGCAAGCTAGAAAACCTGCCCATTTCTCCCTTTTATAAGCAAACGGTTTCTAAGAAAGGATCATATCTCCCCTTGCATTGAACCAAGCGATCCAAATGCTTGAATTGTAAGAAGTGAAATATCTTCCTATGTCTTAAACCAAGCAAATTCCTGAATTAAAAGAAGGAACCATTTCGACTCTATGACACTACCCATAATTCCATTACCCATAATGCCATTACACCGAAGTCTGAGGCCCTACCCCGAATGCCATCACTCTGAGTGGGACACTTCCCCGAATGAGCCAGAACCCCGAATCAGTCCTAATTTTAAGTTTATAATTTATTTCAATGAAAAAAAATTAATCAATAGAAGTTTATTTATAATTCATGTCAATGATTATTACTTGTTAGCAGGGTGACTCCAATTTTTACGAGAATTTTTATTGTTGATCCGTACTTATTTTTCAATCCGATAGTCCTTTTACAAGGCTCACCGTGTTGGACTCGCGATTCGTTTCATCAAACTAGAACAGAATATCATCATGCCTGTTAAAGCTGAGGTGAGAATTTCGCAGCACGTTCTCATGCTTAATGCAGGGAGCTGGAGGAAATTTCAGCCCACGTCGACTGGGCTTGAGACGGCTCACGAACATGTAGAATAAAAGCATAGAAGAGTTGCTTCTAAAGTTTGCCGGCGATAAACCATACTGTGACAAGAAGGGTATGGCGACAAGACAAGACCCTAGAATGAGAAAATCTCTTCTGTTCGTCGAATATGCGTGACCCTCCCATGACAAGGAACAGGCATAGTTTCGTTATACCTTGCAAACGCGAACATTTAAAGGAGTTGTTATCTCTTCTGTTCGCCTCATACTGGGCAAACGCGTTTTTAATAGCAAGCATTTTCAACTCTGTTCGCTTTAAACCGAGCAAATGCGTTCATTGAAAGAAGGCATCATCTCCTGTGTTTTTTTTAAAGAAGGCATTACCTCCTATGTTTGCCATAAACCGTTACTGTTCATTTAAAGAAGGCATTATTTCCACTCTACACCTGTGTTAAGGCTTCATGACATGTCATTCAGAATGGCTGCCTTGCGGCTTACCAACACAGTCAAACAATCACCTACCCCACCCACCCCGATATGCACAGATAAATTTAATTCTTATATTGCCAACATACCTGACCATCTTCTCACTAAAAAAGTAAATCTTGAATTAGTTCTAAGTTCAATCTATGCGGCGATATAAGGATATTATCACATAGCGCTAATTTAGGGAAGATATATAAGCAAGTGAACAAAGTGAAAAAATTCCCCCCAGTAACGCACCATGCCAACGACGTCGCCGGTTTCAACACTCGGCACGTCGTCGGTAGCGTCGTATGCAAGCAATCATTGATCAGCAGCAGACAGTGATGTCGATATGAACTATTGTGAAATCATAGCAAAAACATGTAAAATATCGATAAAATTAATCAATCTTTTCCTAACGCATTAGGTATTGATGCAATAATAATATCTTATTGAGTCTGTTTTGAAGTGCGTTGTAAAAATTGAAAAATCGGAGCAAAAAAAGATCTTGTTATTGGTGCGTTTGAGCAGCTGGCAACATCGGTTGAGGATGTAAACATAAACAGCCAGCATCGTGAAAACATAATCCATGATAATTCACCTAAATCAAAGAAAAACTAATGCTTTTCTAACAAATTCCATCAGCGAATCCCATACTTAGACTGTATTGATTATTACTGCGCCTAAATTGGGTTGAATTCTTGCGAATGCGTGCAATGTTTACTGTTGTCGGATGTTAACAAAAAATTAATCCCACGTGTATGCATACTGAATTGGTATTGGAAGTTTCCACCACTACAAATCTACAGTTGATGATTCTTATGGCACAATTACATATAAATTTGAGTGTCACAACGCTTCACCTTAATAGAAAGCAGGTGTTATCTCCTTGTTACAACACTAAGGGTTGCAACGCACCTCGCATTTTTAAAAACTCTATTTTTGCATCAATCAGTACCAGCCCTGTTACCTATTGTCGATTGGTAGCAGCCTGAGAATAGCAGCAGACTGAATATGTATGAGGTGTAAGCAGAATGGTAGGTAAATACGGTAATAATAGCAAAGCACAGACAATAGCTAGTTATACTGCAGAGTATAGGTGAGAAACATTAGGAATATTTATAAACTATCTTAAAAACTAGATGTTATTGTGTGGCATATAATAGCACAAGTGTGAATAGGCCTTTAATAGAGTATACACGTTACATCAGGTTACAGCGTTATGTGTATATATTATAGTGTTATCCCCGTTCGCCGTTAGCTGGATTGTAAGGCGCCGTTGAACGGGTCCCTTAACGCAACACACATTCATCAGAGGCATTCAGGCAACCGGCACTTTCCCGCATCGCTCACCGAGGCAAGTTGTGTCTGCTCGCGAGTGGTTAGAACCTTCCGCCACGTAAACCCGACCACACATTTTGGCGATCCTGCCAGTTATTCAAGGTAAGTGCAGAACACAATCGCAAAATAAAAAAAAATGAAGTCTGCTTGAACCGCCTCAAATCCAAAAATGCTTCAATCGTTTCAAAACGACGCCATATTGAAAGCCGCAAGAAAAAACTATCTTGATAGTTTAAAATGACGCCATATTGCAAAAAGGATTGTTTAACCCCAGATTTCATCTGGATGCCACAATTAAAAAACCTGCTCATGCCTTTGTAGAATCGTTTCAAAACGACGCCATATTGAAAAGCGCAAAATCTGCTTTAATCGTTTCAAAACGACGCCACAAAAAAAAAGAAAAACTACTTGTTACGCATAAAAGCACGCACATACAAAATAAGCCGCCTTAAAGAAAAAAACTGAGCACTCCATATTAATACGATGAAGCTGCAAATGCAATAACAAACCGCCAAAAGCAAACAATTATTTTTGATATTTTTACTCAACGCATAAATTTGTCAAATTCCTTCTTCTAGAAAAGAATAAAATAAGTATACTCATCGTTACAGGCAACAAATCGAAATCCTTAAAACACGTCCCGCAAATATCGAACAATGGCAAACCACGGCAAATACGTCCTGTCTCAGGAAGATCAATCGTCGAGCGATCGTGACGTGGAGCGAGATGCAACCATCAATGATGCTGAAGAAAACTCTCCCCATGAAGATGATAGCAGTAGCGCAAGCGAAGCCAGCGACAACGAGAGTGGTGGAAGTGAGCGCGGCAGCGCTTACAGTACAGAAAGTGTAGTACCTACGAGCGAAGACGATGGCTGGACTAGCTCACCGCGAATCCCCTATATAGAGGGAGTGGAGAAATCGAACGGCAGACCCGAGGACGATTGCAGCTCGTCGGAGCTTGTAAACTCGGAACAAGCAAACGCTAACAGGATGAAGAAGATTGAAGAAGTACTAGCGGCTCTCTCAAATACAGTTGCTCAACTCCAACCAGGCATCTCAGAACCGCAACTGAATAAATCTAATCTTCCGACGAACGCCGCACAACAACCATTACTTGCTCGGCAATCGCATTTGGATAATCCTGAAACTGACCAAAGCTGGAATTTCGGCTGCGAAGCACTCAAATCGCGTGGTTCGTATACGACTGTACGTCCGGAACATATTAAACCGTTTCCGAATGGCGTCCGCCTAACAAAATGTGGGCGGAATGGCACGACTTTATCGACAACTTTGAGGTTGCAGTGTCTTTGCACCATGCAGACGATCCCGTTTATAAGCTAAAATTACTTTACCTGTCTCTTGGGCAGGAACTGCAAGCAATTGTCAAAGCTGCCAACCTACGGCCCAGTCTCACCGAATCAAATTGCTACACAGCTTTCGTGAAAAACATTGCAACGCATTTGCGTTCCATGACGGACACAGCAGCAGAACACCGGGCCTTCCTGAAAATGAAGCAAGGAAAAGACGAATCGACTGTAGCATTCCATGCAAGGCTAATAAGGAACGTCAAGCTTTGTGGCTATAGTACCAGTGATCAAAGTCGTTTCGTTCGGGCCCAATTATTGGACGGCCTAAGAAACAAAGAATTAGTAAAAGCCGCCCGCATCTACGGATACGACACAAACTTTATTGTACAATCGTCTACACGCGATGAAGCATATGAAGCAGAAACATCCGAACAATCAGTAGACACCAATATATTTGAGATCGATCAGCGGTACAGAACAAACCGGAAGCGAATCAACGCTTACCAGGGATCTGACTTCCTACATGCCAAGCAGCGTCGTACGAATTCGAATCCTCCCTTCATGCAAAACCGCTGGGCAAACTCATTACCAAGACCAGGCAGCGTCAGCCTCCAATACGGAAATAACTCGCGATCACAAGGACAACGCTCGCGCAGCCCAAGGTGCAACAACACTTTTCATCGGAATCCGCAATGCCCGGCATTATCGAGAACATGTGATAATTGTGGTAAACTTGGACATTTTGCTATCGCATGTCGTACTGTGCGTTCGAATAAGATACATCAAATCGCAAACCATCATGAGGTCGATTCAAACGGCGAAGAGAATAATGATAGTGACAAACAGGTAAAGCAAGGTTGATTTCAATCCTAAAGTGAATTAGTCAAATAAACGCATTATAACAGATTATCTCTATCAAAAAAATTGTTTTTGTTTGTTGTTCTAGAATATAAACGCTCTTACCTTAGACGACGTATTAATTGATTGCTGCATCGGATCTGCCAAACCTATAGGCTTTCTGATTGACTCTGGAGCCGATGTTAACGTGATCGGTGGCAGGGATTGGATACGTTTAAATCAAGAATACCAGGCAGGTCTGGCTAAGCTGCAGATTAACCAACAGCCCAATAAACGCTTGCGTGCCTATGCTACCGCTAAACCAATGCCGGTTGAATGCGTGTTCAGGGCAACCATCGAAGTACCAGGTACGACGAAACCGTCGGTAGATGCTACATTCCATGTTGTCCCCGATGGCATGAGATCGCTGCTGGGTCGATCCACCGCACATGATTTGAAACTCCTGCTGGTAGGAAAAATGTAAACAGCCTCGAGAGCATTAACACGACCATCTTTCCCAAAATGCCTGGCGTCCTAGTCAATTTCAGTGTGGACAGGACAATTGCTCCAACCAAGAACGCATACTATAACGTCCCTGCAGCATACAGAGAAGCAGCCCGAAATCGTTTGTGTGAAATGGAAAAATGTGGAATAATCGAAAAGGTGATTAAGGCGCCCAGTTGGATAAGCGGCATGTCAGCCGTAGCAAAGGGGAAGTCTGATTTTCGACTCGTAATTAATATGAGAGCACCAAACAAAGCCATTAACAGGGAGTATTTCCGTCTGCCATTGGTAGACGAAATGCGAGTCAAGCTCCATGGCGCCAAATACTTTTCTAAACTGGACCTGAGCAACGCATTTCATCACCTGGAATTAAGCGAAGAGTCACGGGACCTGACAACCTTCCTCGCGGAAAACGGCATGTACCGTTTCACGCGACTAATGTTCGGGGTCAACTGTGCCCCCGAAATATTCCAGCGTGAGATGTCCCGCATACTTGCTTGTATAGACAATGTAATAGTCTATATTGACGACATTCTCATTTTCGCTGACACCTTGGATGAGTTGCGACAGACTGTTGACAAAGTTCTGCAGATACTATGGGAAAACAACCTAACACTGAATCCAAAGAAGTGTGAATACGATAAGAGCAGCATCAAGTTCCTAGGCCACCTGTTGGACGGTGACGGTTTCCACGTTGAAGAAGAAAAAATTAAAAGCGTTCGTAACTTCCGCGAGCCAACCACCATTTCCGAGCTAAGAAGTTTCTTAGGCCTCGCATCTTTCATTAGTCCGCACATAAGAATTTTGCAGAATTATCGCGGCCAATGTGGGCAATCGTGACCGCGAAAACATGGACGTGGGGTCTAGAACAAAAGAAGCATTCGAGAAAATTAAACAGCACATACTTCAATGTACAACCACCTTAGGCTTTTCTCGGACACGGACAAAACCATTTTGTACACTGACGCCTCACCTAGTGCTTTAGGAGCCGTGCTTGTTCAAGAAAGTGTAAGTTGTAACCCTAGGATTATTAGTTTTGCTTCCAAAGCCCTCACAGCAACCGAGCGCAGATACGCTCAGAACCAACGCGAGGCGCTGGGCGTAGTTTGGGGAGTCGAGCACTTCTCCTATTTCCTTTTGGGGAGGCACTTCACTCTCCGAACGGACGCTCAAGGAGTTGCGTTTATTCTTAACCGGTCGCGGGAGGAATCAAAGCGAGCTTTAACTCGGGCAGATGGCTGGGCACTAAGATTGAGTCCCTATAGTTACGACGTAGAATATGTACGTGGAATGGAAAACATCGCTGATCCATCGTCCAGACTCTATACTGGTGAAGATGAACCCTTCAACGACGATGTCAGTCCGTGGGAAATCGGCGTATTAGAAGCGAACTCAATTGAAATACTCACAGAGGAGGAGATTGCACACGCCACTTCACAAGACAATTCTCTTCAATTGGTAATAGCGGCCTTAGAAAACGGACATTGGTCGAGCGTCGAAACCAGCTATCGCAAAGTTCAGGATGACTTATCAATTCGAGATGGCATAATTGTGAAAACTGGCTGTGCAGTTATACCATCGTCACTACGAGAGAAGGCCTTAAGAGTCGCGCATGAAGGACATCCGTCTTTGGCAAAAATGAAGAGCATAATCAGACAACGAGTTTGGTGGCCTGGCCTTGCACTGAGCGTACAGGAGTGGATTGGTTCTTGCGAAACTTGTTTGACGAATGGGAAGCCAGAGCGACCTACTCCGATGCAACGAATATTCGCACCGAAGGTTGTATGGGAGACGATCGCAATAGACTTTAACGGGCCTTATGCCGTTCTAGGAGGTATTTCGATTCTTGTGGTGGTTGATTACCGATCAAGGTATCTATTCGCGAAGTCCGTTAAGTCCACCAGCTTCGACTGCACCAAGAAAGTTCTCGAGGAGATATTCGAGAAGGAGGGTTACCCGAAAATGATTAAATCGGACAACGGGCCTCCATTTAACGGATCCGAATATAAGGAATACTGCAAACTGCGAGGAATTACGACGATCTTTTCTACGCCACTATTCCCTCAACAAAATGGGCTAGTGGAAAGCAGTATGAAAACTATTAATAAAGCAATGTCTGCGGCAATTTCTAATAAAACTAACTACATAATCGAATTACGCGAAGCTGTAAACGCACACAACGCAGCCATGCATAGCGTAACTCAGTATCCACCGGAAGAAATTATGCAGGGAAGGAAAATTAGACGCGGATTGCCTCTAATGAATCACGAGAAAATCGTAGTCAACGATGCACTGTTAGACGAAAGAGACCGGAAAGCAAAACTGGATGGGAAAAATAGAGAGGATATTCGTCGCGGTGCACGAAAGTGTCGCATAACTGCCGGAGATACAGTTATCGTCCAGCGCCAAGTCCGTAGCAAAGGGCAGTCTCGATTTTCTCCAACAAGATACACAGTCGCCAATGAAAACAACGGGAGCTTAGTTCTTCACAACGCGGACGGCCAGTCACTTAAACGCCACATCACCCAAACTAGAAGAGTCACGCACTATCCAAACATCAAAACTAGCGAGGGTGATGAACATGAACGCTATCGGAATGCGGACAGCGATATTCCAATCAGGAAAGAACATCCGGATAACCGCAAAGGAGATCGGGTGAAAAGAATTCCAGCCTATTTGGAACACTACGTCCGATCCGTTGAGCAGTGAAGGAGTTTACGCAGCAACCAACAAATGCACAGGATCGATATAATACTAGACCTGAAATATAGTTTTCAATTAGAAAAGTTAATAATGTGGAAGAAATTCTTTTTATTCACCGGTTTTAACTCTCAACAATCAAAAAGGTGTGTAATAAACTATCAAAAACTACCGATGTTTTGTTTATCTTCCCATTTTCGTTTATCCCGATTTTGACAGTTCATTACATTACACCGTCATCAAAGGGTTCATATTAATACACCGAAAACAGCAAGGCGCACAGACCTAGTGCAAGTAGTCTACCGCGGTATAACCGAAAATTGGGTTGTTTATCACATGTATAAAAATACTTATTGATTTTCTCTTATTTATAGAATATGTTTATGCTATTAGTCAATTAATTAAACAAATAACGTATAGGAAATAGGTGAAAGAGCTAGTATTTGTACTAGTACTTCAGGTGGTCAACTCATGCTGGCTATTTTACATATACGTTAGCGCCTGGATACGGCAGTGGCGGGTAGGAAACCAACTACTATGTGTGATTCATTGATAAAGTAATTAATAATAACAACCATATTATTATGGTGAAATCAAAAGGTGCTAACATTTTTTGGAGAAGAGAGAAGATGTGTGGCATATAATATCACAAGTGTGAATAGGCCTTTAATAGAGTATACACGTTACATCAGGTTACAGCGTTATGTGTATATATTATAGTGTTATCCCCCGTTCGCCGTTAGCTGGATTGTAAGGCGCCGTTGAACGGGTCCCTTAACGCAACACACATTCATCAGAGGCATTCAGGCAACCGGCACTTTTCCCGCATCGCTCACCGAGGCAAGTTGTGTCTGCTCGCGAGTGGTTAGAACCTTCCGCCACGTAAACCCGATCACACAGTTATTATACTTAAAATTAGCTTAAAACTATCGAAACGAGTGCCAAGTGTGAATAATATCGTACTACCTTACACAAACCGAAGGTAAATCTTAATTTATAATTATGCCCAGCTTAAACAACATTCCACAGTTTGATCTATAATTGTGCATTACGGTTGGTACTAATACGGGCGAAAGACTTAGCAAAAGAACACTGAACGTAAGCCAATACCGAATCATTTTTATGTATCCCACCAAATCACACAAACACATACACATATAAATAGAAATAATAGTCAACAAATCCTATCAATTTCTCTTCCAAAGGGATTTTATAACCCTCAAACGGAAACCAATAAAGAGTGTTATTAAATCGGAAAAATAATCTTTCTGTTCGTCCGTTGCTGGCGCAACACTCCTCCTAGATAATAATGGCGTAGAATGATAATTTAAGTTAATTAGACGAAAAGTCAAAAATGTTTATTAAACAGAAGCTTTATTGCGTTTCTCTAAGTAACTCTAAGTAGTAGGGGAACGGCTTTGGTTTCCATCTCACCATCGCTTCGCTTCTTTTTGGTAGCATGCGGGCTCACTGCTGAAAAAAATAACAAAAATAAGAAACAAATCAAATTCCTTTTCATTGTTTTGTTTTGATGGGATGAATATAGGAGCTTTGAGATGAAATGCCGAACCGTTCCCCTATATACAGGGGTTAGACGAAAAGGTTGAGATATGCAAAAAATTGTCGAATTTCAAATCAGCATATCTTTGCGTGGAATGATCCGATTTTAATGAAACTGGGACCATCGGACGCGGAAACTCTTCTAGTGTACTGTCCGCATGCAAAACCTCCGGTTGGCCTTTGGCCACCGGAGATGTTCCGGGTTTTCTGAGGGTATATTAAAAATGCATTTTTTCTTGTGCTTGTCATTTTATATGACATTTACTGCCATCATGTTTTATGCAGTCCCCAGAAACTAGAATTAATATGCTGATCAATGCTGGCTGCAGATCGAAATTCCGTTAGATATACGCAGAGATATGGTCATTTTCGTAAAAACGGTACGGGATTGGCCATACACCCTCAACAAATGTCACTTTCGCATAACACCCGGAACCTGTTACAAATTGGCCAGAGAGTCTTACAGTCCTCAAAATGTATCTTTAATAAAGATCATACATTCATCGTCTTGGAAAAACATGACTTTTGACACCCATGGTTCCAGATGGTGCCAAAACCGGCCCAAAACCGGGCCATGGAAGGCCCATGGAACCTGGTGTAATGGTGGCAGTGGACATTATCATTCTGGAAATGTTTCTGTGATCATCGTCTCGCAAAGCCATGAAGTCAGATTACTCATATTTGCATTATTCCGATCTGCTATAATTTTATCATGTTCCCGGAACCGTTTTTACGGAGATGGCCATATCTCTGCGTAGTTTAGATCGATTCTCGATCTACAGCCACCATTGGACGGCATATTAGTTCTAGTTTTTGGCGAAAGCATAAAACATGATGGCAGTAAACGTCACATAGAATGACAAGCAGTGAAAAAAGTGCATCTTGAACATGCCCTCGGAAAACCCGGAACATCTCCGGTGGCCAAGGATCAATCTAAGGTTTTGCAGAGGGACAGTATACTAGAAGAGTGTCCGCTTCTGATGGTCCTGGTTTTATCAAAATCGGATAATTATACGCAAAGTTATGCTGATTTGAATTTCGACATAATTTTACCTATCTCAACCTTTTTGTCTAACCCCTGTACTTTTATTCTAAACAAATTCTTTTGAAAGATTGTCATTTTACGATTCATCGGTATCCGCGGGTGTTAAAAATAGTAGTAGTGGAAAACTACAGATTCGAAATATATTCGGGGTAATGGATCTCGGGGTAGTGTCCCATTCGCGGCACTGTCCCATTCGGGGTAGTGGCCTTCGGGGCAATGGCATTCGGGGTACAGGGGTGCAGCCACCATTTCCTCTCTTGACTTATGCCAGGCGAATGCATTTTCTGAATGGAGGAATCGTGTATTCCTTTGCCTTAAACCGATCAAACGCCTGAATTGAATAAAGGAGCTGTGTTGTCTTTTCAGCCTAGGGCTGAATGTCTCCTTAATAAAGATATAAAAAAACATTTTGCCTAGCAAATGCATCCTCTGAATGAAGGAATCTCATCTTCCCTTGTCTCTAACCGAGTAAATGCTTGAATTTAAAGAAGGAACCATATCATATTTTGCCTTCTACTGGAGCTTCTGCCATCCTCTGAAATAAGGGATCATATCTTCCCTCGCATTAAACTGAGCAAATGCCTGATTTGGAAGAAGGTATCGTTTTTCGCCATCTGCCGGGCCAATGTATCCTTTGAAAAATGGAACCATATCTTCACCCATTACCCATAATGTCATTTCCCCGAAGGCCACTACCCCGAATGCCATTACCCCTAATGGGACACTACCTCGAATGAGCCAGTACCCCGAATGAGTTATTATTTCAAGTTTATACTTCATTTCAATGAAAAAAAAATGTGACTCAATAAAAGTTTATTCGTAATTCATATGAATGAACAATAATTTGCCCTTCGCCTGAAATGCAGTATAGAACTAAGTATTCTTACTCCGTAAGATCTTGTTCCACTTCGTATGGCACTTTTCAAGAGTCCTTAAGGGTAGGGGGAGATTATGCAGCGCCTTCTCTTGTACAATGCAGAGAGTTGGAGGCAATTGCGGTCCACGTCAGCATGGCTACAAGGGCAACAAGTTGTTCCTTGGTCGCTGTAGAGTCTGGATGAAGCGCGGTCTAAATCTCAGAATCGACGAATGGGTGAGTAAGAATTAATAAGTTAATAAGAGTGGGTGAAAGAGTAATAGAGAATATATGAGTGAGTGAAAGTGAGTGAGTGAGTGAGAGTAAGTGATTAAATAAAGGTGAGTAAGTGAGTAAAAGTGAGTGAATAAGAGCGACTGCGTGAATGATTTGAAGTGAGTGAGTGAGTAAGAGGGAGTGAGTGAGTAAGTGAGTTAAAGTGGGTACATGAGTAAAATTGAGTGAATAAGTAAGATAGAATAAGCGAGTTAGAGTGAGTGAGCGAGTAAAAGTGAGTGAGCGGTATGAATGAGGGAGTGAATAGGGGTAAGCCAGTGAGCAATAGTGGGTGAGTGAGTAAGAGTGAGTGGGAAAGTAAGAGTAAGTGAGTCATTAAGAGTGAGTAAGTGATTAAGAGTACCGTCAACTGGGATAAAACATGCAATAACAATGTGTGTTTACATTTTAAATCGAAACAAATATTTTCAAAATATGTACTGCTATACGTTGCAATAATCAACAACTTTAGTTTTCTGAAATGCGTTCGCATTTATTAAAATAAATTAAAATATCACACATTTTTTGAGTAATCTGGTTTGGGGTGAAGTTGATCAAGACAGCTCTACTAAAATCATTATGACCTAGTAGTCAAAATACACTAGGTTATTTGTATGAATGTTGAATTTACTGCGTAAAGAAGTCTACGAAGTCAATATTTGAAACGAAAATAGCGTCATTTATGACTATCTCTCTCTTTCTTCCACAAAATACATTTTCATGATTATAATCGAAAAACTCGGATTTCTACCTAGCGGTAACATTACTTGAACGGAGAATATTGTTGACTACCGTTTCATAAAAAAATTGGCACTTTTGACTGACACATCAAATGATCATCTTCACCTCAATGATCATCTTCCCCCCAGTTGACGGTAAGTGAGTAAGAATGAGCGAGAAAGAGAGAGCGAATGATTGAGAGTAAATGAGTGAGTAAAATTGGTTGAGTGAGTAAGAGTGTCGGCAAAAAAATCGGCAACAGTTACACTCAACCCTCTTTTTACGACACTTTTTTATACGTCACTTCGTTTTACGGCACGTGACGCTAAAAGAATTTTAAGCCATATTGTCGTCCAAAACTAAACCTATTAGAAGGCACTCTTAGAAACCCAAAGAACTAAGTAACTGGTTTGCTTTTTCAGCATTTGCCTTCAACAAGTGTTCCATTCCAGGTCATCCAACGACGGAAGATGATCTGAGATATCTCTTTGTATGCGGTATTAAGGATGGTGATCGCGCGTATGTTCTCACACTCCAGCTTGTCACCTTTCTTGTAGATGGGGTATATGACCCTTTCCTTACACTCCTCTGGTAGCTGTTTAGTTTCCCAGGTGCTGACTATCAGTTTGTGCAGGCAAGTGGCTAGCTTTTCCGGGCCCATCTTGATGAGCTCATTCCCAAAATCATCCTTATCCTTACAAGCTGATTTATTGATCTTTAGCTGTTGGATGGCATCCTCAACTTCCCTCAAGGTGGGCCTGGTTGGTTTCCGTCCGTCGTCCGCTGAACTGACGTAGTCATCTCCTCCGCTGCCTTGACTTTCACTGCCTGTACTCTCAGCGCCATTTACATATTCCTCGCAGTGCTGCATCCACCTTTTGATCATCACACGTTCATCCATTAAAACGCTAAATGCTCCCATCCTTATCTCTGCACATCTCGGTCTAAGCCTTTGCCGGGTTGCGTTGAGCTCCTGATAGAACTTGCGTGTTTCTTAAGAATGGAACAGCTGTTCCATCTCCTCGCACTTTATTGTCTCCGTTTACTGCCCATGATCGCATATTTGTAACATTTGCATTGTTGTCGATTTTGAAATAAGCTCATGAAACATCTACAAATCGCTAGTTCTTCCGGCTGACCAGGTGAATTAAGAAAGTTTGTTCCAAAAAACTCGAAAAAACTACCCAGCTGTTTTGTAACATTAAGCAAAGTTACTGCATAACCGTAATACTGGGAAATTTTATTGCCGGTACGCCATGTGCTGTGTACAAAAATTTGCGAAATTAGTTTGCATTCAAACACCAAGTAATGGAAATGTTTCTACCGAAGATTCCAACTGGATAAAGTGTTTGTGTAATTTTTGGGAATTTTTAGAAAATCATTTAGATTTACATACTTTTGCATATCACAAACTTCATTGTTCCATTTCTCCCATGCCTACTTTTGTCTATTGTTACAAATATGCGATCATAGGCAGTTTACGTTTATAGCGTTCCACATTCTGTCGGGTCCCTTGCTGCAGCGCGACCGTCGGATTTCACCAATTTGCCTGATTTATCATCATATGTTCAATTTAAGATTTCTTCTAATTTGAACTATTTGTCCGGTTTTCCATTATATCTAATTAGCCCTATCTAGGTTCTTCTTATTTGTCCAGTATTCTATTTTTAGATATCAGGTTTCTGGATTGACCATCACTGTATAATCAATTATGATCATCAAGTACTAAATTCGAAAATTCTAATAAATAATGCTAAAGTAAAAGAAAGTTCTAATTATCTTTGTGAATATTTTCCTAAATCACATTCAGAAATATATTCATGGCCATCATATCTCTCAAATGCTTTAGACTAAGAGCAAATTATCTATAACAGATTTGTTACATGAGATAATGCCTTTTGCTAGAATAGTTTGTCTGGCACTTTAAATTTGACCGAGACCAGTATGTAGTTCTAAAAATATTTCCCGCCATCATTTACAAGCAAGGTACCAAACCAACAACTTCCAACAAGTTTCCCTCAATCTTATTCTACACTCTGACTAAAAAACATATGCCCAATTCTAATTTCCTGCTTCGACACAAAAGTTCAACAACCTAAGACGTAGGTATGTGAACTCAAAAATAAACATATGCAACAGGCACGCTTCCTCATCATCGAACCGCACCGGAACGATGCCATGCCGGACGGAGGTGAAGACTAGAAGATGCACCAAGTGAATAGTGTTTTTCCTACCATCATCGTCTTCCAAACAACACCCATTAGATACGGCCGTCGCTGCTCACTTGTACTCGTTAGTCGCTGCCACTCTGCCATGCCAGTCAGTGATACCTGCTTCCACGCATTTCAACAAGTGATTTCATCGCGAAGCATCGTTTCCGCACCTTATCTGCCACTACTGCACACTGCTACTGACTGCTCCTACCACTAACTGTCGTCGTCGGCATCGAGAACCCTTTTTCCTTTCAAACATTTCTGTTGCTCATCCTTTCACACTACTTACCGCGTTCATCTTCGCGTCACGCGGACCCCTTCGGATGGCAACAGGAAACTTTGTAACGCATTTAATAACGCGTAAAGTTTTATGGTTCCGAAAAAGACGATCGTCAACATCGGTTTCAAACTGCAATGTAGGCAGCTTTGTGACGGAACTGTGCCGTCGACGATCAACGAGTCGGTGGCACACGTTCGTACTTTTTGACTGCCTTTGTCTCGGAGAATTTCATTAGACGAGAGGGGACGAACCACCGAAATTTCCAACTTGTTTGAAATTGCGAGATAAATCGGCGTTTTTCACCCCTCTAGTTTAAACGTCCGACGTATGCCACCAATATGACTTACCAAGCAGCATACAGAGTCGTTTGTAATTAATCATAATTTCTGACATGTGTGTGCTATAGGATTTGAATCAGATTTAGGAAAAATTCAACCAGATTCTGCAGGCTGTTTATTGACGGTTTCCCAAAGTTCAAATTGTTATTGGACGACAGTGTTGACCCGATTCTGTCATTGTCCGATTTTCTCTACTACCGATTTTATCACGTTTTCGACCCGATAGACTGACAACCTTTAGAATTTCTGAAGTTCTAGTCGACCTTTCTATTCTCGTAAATAATACCGTAAACAAGTAACGATTTTCATAAAATAATTTTCACCGTCATACACTGTGGTCGGATATCATAAAATCATGGCATTAATAAATAACTCCTTAAGATTGCCTCATAGAAGTTTGGTGTCTTCCACAATGTTGTTGCATGATAAGTAGGTCTCCATATTGTGTGGTATTGGACAGGCCTATTATCATGAATAGGCCTAGCATGCATGTGTCAAATGACAGATCCTGTATACGCGATGTTGAACTGCACATTTGGCGATCCTGCCAGGAGTGCATAAACATATTTCGCATAAAGTCACCCATCATGTTTATAGAAGTGCGTAAAAAAAACAGTTTCGGACGCAGCCGAAAAAGTAAAGGCAGCGGAGCTTTTTGCATTGGTAAGAAGAGTGACGATTATGTTTTAGTTTTTTGTAAGCACTCTTAATTACTATGTCAAACCGAGTTATTTCTGCGGAAAGGGGAATGCGAAAAGATATGCTTGTTTGCCAGTCTATTTCAATTTGTTAAGAGAAGTAGTTTCTTAGATACGATCTCGCCGATTTGATTTGATTGTTAATGGATTAATCAAGTGTGTGATTGGCGATAAACTTAAATACACCAATAAGAACTTTGAATTATCAAGAAAACGTATTCGTACAGTTCTTTGAATGTGCAATGGATTGTAAAGTGTTACAGAAATTTTCTAATTTGTTGATGGCTAGTGTTGGCTACGAGGTTGGCAAAGTTTCGAAAGACCGGGGTACTCTTTGAATGTTTTTCAACTATCCTTTGGGAAAATATAAGGTGCAATTTGCGATGGGACTTGCGAAGAGAAAATGTAATGTCATCTGCATTCAGCCAAACGCTACCATGAACTATCAGATGAATCTAGCATCTTGAATACAATATTCTGAATTACCTTTGATTATCGAAGATTTCTCCCTTTTAAAGAGTATTCGAATATAACCGTGATGTCTGATATTCTATAGTTATGAATTTGTTTTACTCCGATATGAAAACCATTGTGAAACATATAAATACTTTCGCGAATTGGAAATACTTATAGCGCTAAGAAAAGTCGGTCAACTGTAAGAAGAAGAAGAATAAAAGACAAAATTATGAAAAGGAAGAATCGTTTTCGCATGCGTTGTCTAGGGGAGCGACAGAGTTCAATAAAGAGAGCTTGATTGGTATAGCTGAAGATGAATCACAGTGCTGCGCGGTGAATGTTCGCATTCAAGTGTTTCTTCCTCTGCGTTGGTGGGACGCCCGCAAGAAGAACGGTGTTATTGTGGATCGGAAAGATCACAATTCTGCGTGGTGGGACGCCCGCATTCAAGTGTTTCTTCCTCTGCGTTGGTGGGACGCCCGCAAGAAGAATGGTGTTATTGTGGATCAGAATGATCACAATTCTGCGTGGTGGGACGCCCGCATTCAAGTGGTTCTTCCTCTGAGTTGGTGGGACGTCCGCAAGAAGAACGGTGTTATTGTGGATCGGAATGATCACAATTCTGCGTGGTGGGACGCCCGCATTCAAAAGTTTCTTCCTCTGCGTTGGTGGGACGCCCGCAAGAAGAACGGTGTTATTGTTGATCGGAGTGATCACAGTTCAGCCAAGCAAGAGTCTCTTGCTTAGCGATGGTCGATGACCTACAAGTAGTTTGGTGCTGTGGATCCGAAATGTCACAGTTATTGTTTTTTAGTTACGGTATCTGGTTTTTGTTGCTGGTTGTTTCACAAATGTGAATGCACAGTGCATTGGACGTGTGTTCGAAAAAAGCAGAAGTAGTGGTAGTGATTTGAAGTACACGTGAAATGTTACTTCACGAGTTGTGAGTACAATTGCGAGTCGAGACGCCCACTGCATGGGAGTTCCTTGAGAGTGGTTTCCCATATTTATGTGAGCCACCATTTAAGTGTGTTCTTCGATTATGAAATGAGATGCACGCAATACAATGGAGTCCCGGGAATGATTGTTTGCTGCAAGATGCTTTTGTATCATGATGAGAGCGTAACCGGGTGATACATAATATGTCGTAGGTGTTATTTTTTTCATACAAAAGAAAAGGGTTAATGCATTTTTTTTTTGGAGAAGAGGGGAGATGTGTGGTATTGGACAGGCCTATTATCATGAATAGGCCTAGCATGCATGTGTCAAATGACAGATCCTGTCAGTCATCGTGAGTATACACATTCGCGGGCAGTCGATCCCACCTTCCTCGCGAGTGCAGCAGTGCAAATATGATGTGTGACAAATATACGCGATGTTGAACTGCACACATATGGTGATAAAAAAATAGTCCAGAACTCAACCGCTAGGGCGGCGCTTTAGCTCACTTTTTATATGAGCATGACTTGATGATGATTTCTTCTGCAAAGTTTAAGTATTAAGTATTATGAGCAACTCTTGTGAAGGAACCATCTTTGAAAATGCATTTGATTTTGAGATACAATGCTTTTTACGTTAAATTGTGATTTTATATCCAAAATTTGATTATTTTTAGCCTAATTTTGTATCTGTACAATATTTATTTTCCAAAAAAATGCCTTAATTACTGTAAAATATTCATAATATATAGAAAAATCGGTTTACTTTCCCACTCCCTCCACATCCCACCGAGATTTTTTCTCGGATGGGATCTGTGGGTTGTGAAAAATATAACGGAGAGGAATTAAGTTGCAGAAACTAGCCGTAGCTCTCAAAAAACCTACTTTTATTTGTTCAACTGTATGATTTTGCGCTCAATTTAACATACACCACGAGTTCCTTAGACTGCAAAATGGCATGTATGTATAGTAGACTGGCCCAGATTACTATGGAGAGAATTTTTTTGTCGAATTCCAAGGGGCACCCCCCAGAATTGTGTCTTTGGGTGAGAAAATCAATCTCTGAAAATTTCAGCTCAATCGCTTGTTGCATAAGCTGGCGCATTTGATTTCAAGTTTGTGTGGGGATTTCAGCCAAAATGTATAGGAAAATACACCTCCGTCACTCATTCGATGTATATTCTGGTTCTGATTACTCGATTGACCTCAGAATTGCAAAAACGGCAGTTGGTATGCTACAGAACAATTTCACAGAACATTGCATGATGATTAAATGAACTTTCATATAATTTTCGGATGAATTATTAGGAGCTGATTTGTGTATTGGTGAGGTTTTTGATCGAATCGCATCAGCCGAAACCTATATAAAAGTTCATTTAATCATCATACAATGTTCTGTGAAATTGTTCTGTAGCATACCAACTGCCGTTTTTGCAATTCTGAGGTCAATCGAGCAATCAGAACCAATTTCCAGATCGAATGAGTGACGGAGGTGTATTTTCCTATACATTTTGGCTGAAATCCCCATACAAACTTGAAATCAAATGCGCCAGCTTATGCAACAAGCGATTGAGCTAAAATTTTCAGAGATTGTTTTTCTCACCCAAAGACACAATCCTGGGGGGTGCCCCGTGGAATTAGACAACTTTTTGTTTCCTGGGCCAGTCTAATGTATAGTGCCATGCAATAGAAATTTTATGCTGGTATTATATTTCCTTAAATAATAGTTGTAAACATCTTAAACATCATTGTTTAACGTTGGCAACGAACAGTTTATGGAGAGCATATTATAAACATAGAATGTTTTGTATATTAATCCTCAAAGAACGTAATCATCTTTTTTTCAGAACTAAGAGCTGTTTCACAGTTTCTGGTGATGCTACATGATTGCCGATTTTCAACAAAAATAGAATATCACCAAAAATTTGTTGAGAATATGGACAAAATGAAACCTTCTTGTTTCGAGATTCGTACAAAGTGTACGAACTACAACTTCAAGGGAACTAAATCTGTAGTGTCATTTAGTTATTTCTCAACTAAATTCCAGACCAATATATTATAAATAATACTGCAAAATAGCTAAACGCGGCAAAGAAAGTGTATGTACTCATTATAAAATGAATTTTACGGCCTACTTTGAGTGAACCTGTCACTTATACAGGTTTCCGTCAAACACATGCGGGACTCAATAAATGTTAAGGCACTGTGGAAGATTTACGGCAAGTTTCTGCAACCGAATTCACGTCCGTTACATGCATTATAACCCAAAGATTCTATCCGAGTTAAAATCTAAGTGGGAAGTGGAGTGAGTAGAAATCGATTTTACCTCATATTTTTTAGTATTTTACAATTATTAAGGCGTTTTCCAAGTTATTTCTTGGTCAAATCAGCTCAGACACTACTATATATTGCGCTCCGAGATACAGAAAAATGATGTGGAAATAAATATTGCACATAGATACAAAATTAGACTTAAAATAATCAAATTTTGGATATAAAATCACAATTTTCCATTAAAAGCATTATATCTCAAAATAAAAAGCGTTTGTCGAGTCAAGTACGAGACACTGAAGACGACCACACAGTTGTGGTCGAAATACGTATCTGCAAAGATATCGAAAATTACCTAGTGGAATTAAATGGAGAGTACTTAATTCGTCTTAGACGGTTGAATACATTCCACTAAAAGAGCTTTATATATTTTTCTGATTACGGCACTGATCACATCGTTTTGGTCATTATTTAAACGTAAAACTAAAATGTTTATATCTTCGTTCACGACATGTGTACTCAGAACCATTGCTGTTTGAATTCTGTATCTTCATAGTTGTTCAAAGGATAACTATGAATGACAAGCAGCGGATTCATGCGGCTGCGACACATACCATGTTCTAGTTTCCCGCTGAATTTGTACACAGCACCTTTCTATCGAAACTCGGCAATTCCAAAATTGTCATTTTTTATGTATCACAAAAATATTTCACCATTCTTCGTTGCATCGTATGTCTTCTATGATCAATTTTTCGGCAAAGTATCGAACTTGTCGTTATAAAGTCCAAGTAATATAGATTTTTAAGAGTTTAAACACCAATCACTTGCCAGTATAGTCATAGTATAGTGCCAGTATAAAAAGTTTACATTCATAGTATCATAACCATATAGAAATGTACTGCCCATAAATTCATATTAGTCCCATGTTTGCTTGATTTCCTATCTACATGGGACTGTTTTGCACTTCTGGGCAATGTATATGCTATGATTTTATACAACAATTGTAAGAATTGTTTTCGGGTGTACGCACATTATTGGCCCCCCATTGTTATATGATCCTTAAACCGATCAATGAGAATTTAAACTATAATTCTTTTGTGAACCTTTCCAAATAGAGATTAAGAAATAGAGTAAATTGAATATTAATTAGGTATGTTGCAAAACAGATGACACCTTCTGGATCTCAAAGTTTTTTTTGACGTAGGACTTACGTCTTTATTTACTATACTGGGTGTCATTTAGATTTTTGGAGATCGAGAGCGTTACGCTGAAAGGGAAGATTTCGAACGTTACTAGCTCCTTTATCTTCCGATGGATTTTTAAGATTTATACATCAATCGACTCGGACACTCTCCAGCAATTTTCCAACTTCATTGAAACTTAAGATTTTTAACGATAAGCTATTGAAAATTTCAATTCTTGTCAAGGCCAATAAAATTTCATCAATCTCGTGCATTCCTAACACGGACATCAGAATGCACTGCCTTGTGCCTTCGGATCCACCGCAAGATTTTGTTTGTGCATAAAAGAAGCGTGCCTTCCGTGTGCGAGTCATTACAGTTTGTGACAGCAGCGCGTACTGACGTGCTTTTCGCTCCCGCATGTTTTCTCGCATTTTTTTACCTACACAGCATGCAGTCGCCAGCGGGAGCAGTGTTGCCACATTTTTATCTGTACCATGGCCTCAAAAATCTTTTCCATCTGTACCAAAATCTTCAAAAATCTGTACCAAAATCTGTACCAGACAGTATGGGAAATTACCCATAAGTATACAACAATTATAAGTCAATTGAGCGATGCAAACAAATTCATTCGTGGAAGAGCATTTTTATGAATTCTAGTGATTGCTCATGAAAACATATCGCTATAAGTTGTATTTAATATATTTTGGTTACCTTTAAAGTAGTAACTCCCAGTAATTTTATTTTATATTTTCAATATTAGATACTATTTCAATATTTTTTCCTGCATCCCAAGTAACAATTATGGTTTGTAACACTCCTAGAGACAACGATTTACTCTACAAGTATGCTATAAAACCATAATAGAACGTCAGTGTTACCAGTTGAAGTATTTATCGTTAGTATTTGAACTAATTTTTCTTCCTACCGCGGAGCCATAACGCCAAACAATGTTTAACGGCACTGTTGATATTTAGTTGGTATAAGTAGGGTTTATACTGGATGATAATTTTGCGTATATCTAGAGTGCTTTGAGAATAGGTCGTATGTGCAAAAGAGAGTCTCTCTTTGCCTCCATTCTCTTTCGATTATTACAGATCTATAATAAAGTTTACTTCAGATTTCTTGGCAGATATCTAAAGATTATAGCTTTGTCTAGCGTTCTGAAGTGAAAATGTGGCAAAATATGCAAAACTAGCTTATGTACAAGCGAAAGAGAGCGTGAACAAAGAGAGCCTCTCTTTTGCACATACGACCTATTCTCAAAGCAATCTAGATATTATCGTTTGATGAGAAGTTATCGCCGGTAATAACTAACCTACTGTTCTCATCTAAAAAAATCTCGAATGAAAATTGCAATATTTACCGTTGGAGAATGATTATCCGAAGCAAATTTACTTTCATAAGGCTTGATTTGTTTTTTTTTTTTTGTATCTTTATTAAAGAGACTTTCAGCCCGAGGCTGGCTCGTCTCCGACAGGCTTGGTTTGTTAAAAATCTGTACCAATCTGTACTTTTTGGTAAAAATCTGTAATCTGTACCGTACAGAATCTGTACCAAAATTCGTCAAAAAATCTGTACCTTTCCAGATAAATCTGTACTTGTGGCAACACTGAGCGGGAGAGCTCCCGGTGGGTCTGCGAGTGTGCATGAAAGAAGAGGGCGCATTTTTTGCCATTCTATGCTTGATGATGGTCGGATGCAGTGGTGTCGGTTGCGATGGATGCAATCGCCCATCGCATCGCTCGGAGTTCACCGCTAGTGGCCGATGATGATTGAGGCAGCGAGGGCAGCGGTGGTGGATGAAGAATAAAATTAGAGAGATTTGGTCTGCTCATCCAGGTGATTGGTTTCATAATCCACATCATTCCGGGATGGGAATGAGTCATGGCAAAAAAAAATCAACTACAATACTGATCAACTGAATACAGAAATTTAATTGAAAATAATTATTTTCATTCATTCGCAGAAGGCATTGGCAATTAAATGATACACATTCAGCAAAGGTGTTGGTATCCATTTTTAATTAGAAAAATTTGCCGTATTACATGCAAATGTTTTAAAATAGTCCGCAAAAAATAATTTCCACAAAAATATGTTTAATAGTCATTATTTTTTGCTCTGTTTCTCATTTTTTGAGAAATTATATTATTAGCCTGGACTCAGAGTTAAGAACCAACCATTAATAGTAGTTTGTACAACTAGTTGCATAAAGATGATTGTTTCAGCACGATTTGTACGTTTATCCAACGAGGCTTGCCTTGCATAGCTTAACAAGCCTTGAAGCGATAGATGAACTTTAATTCCCTGGGCATAAAAGTATCATATTGTTAGCCTCATGATATACGAATGCAAAAATGGTAACTTGGCTTTAGAAACCTCGCAGTTAATAACTATGGAAGTGCTTAATGAACACTAAGCTGCGAGGCGACTCTGTCCCAGAGTGGGGATGTAATGCCAATAAGAAGAAGAAGAAGTCATGTACTACTGCTCTGATGTTGGCTTTTCATTATAGCACCCAAATAAGTGCTATAATGGATTTTATGCAACTCATTTGATTTGCATAATGATCATTAAAGCACCTATTTCGTTGGTATGGAAAAGTAGGCCGTTTTATCACTCAAAGACGAACTGTAAACCAGGTACTATGAACAGAAATTGCAAAAATAATTTCTAGAATCTATAAATTCCTCACATTTGCTTGAGTTCATAAGGGTTCAATAGTTAGAAATAAAGCGTTTCTTATTATGTATTTAATTGTTGGTTTTATTTCTAGAAGTTTCGAAAAAACGAATCGCTAATTATTCTGCATAGTATGAATGTTGTCGTTTCCAATACCTATACCAATCAAACCTCATTAATTCAAAAGTTAAATGTAAATACGTTACGATTATTCAAGTCCTACCTCTACTCGCGGTTATGTTTAAAACATTAACCATTACTTTTTCAAAAATTGAAAAAACAAAGATAAAATGTTCAAAAGTCGCGCAGATTTTTTAGGTTTCAGATTTTTATGGACTCCCCATCTCACCATCTAAGATTTTTTCATTCAAACTATGTTTTTAACTTAAATAGAGCATGAGTAATAACATACCTCCTCCTTTCCTACTAAGCCCTTACGTAATTAATGCACGGCCATCGCAACTTTCAAAGTGCTCTAAAAAATCGGAATATTATACAACTATCATGAAATTGGGAAGAAAGTACGGTTTCCTTTATTGAAACGTTTTCGAAGATTTTCGCATATCATACCAAGCTGATTAACAAAACCTTGTGCATAATTCATGAAAATACAATGAAATATACTCAAACAATATTAAAGGATAAAAGGACATCGCGATTAAGAATCCTCAGTCTGCACCACGTACCACGTAAAATTAGACACGTATTGGTTCAATAACAAATTACTAGAAATCATTTGAATTTTCCGCATATTAAGTGATATTAACCACAAGACAAATGTTAAGCAAAGGCATAAAAAACCCTTGACAGCCCATACTTGTAGTGCTCTATATCGCCTTAAAAATATTATCCCTCACCAGCTGGGGCCATGCTCTAGTTACTCTAGTTACTCTAGAACTCTAGTTACGCCTATGCGTATCCATGAAGGGTCACCGAAAGAGTTAGGATTTTAAACAGAACGAATTTTGTTCCCGTCTGCATGTTGCGGAACCCGAGTCGTTATGTAAGTCGTAGGGGTGCCCAAAGTACGGCCCGCGGGCCGAATTTTGCCCTCGGCTTCATTTTTTGTGGCCCGCGGAGTGTTAGAAAAAATACTTCATAACCGACCCGAAAGCTTTTCTATTTGGCCGAGAAGCCTCTTCAATAAATACCGTAGGCTATTACTGATAAGAAAGATAAATCTGGACAAGCACGGAGTTGAATATTGCAGTACGGGACAGTTTTGCTGTTAATGAGATTTTGGCAATACGGATGAAACCTTTTCGGGACGGAGAACTTGTTAGGGAATGCATATCGGCTATCGGTGATATCGTGTGCCTAAAAAAGGCCTCCTTGAGTGGTATTAGTTTGTCATAAAGCACGGTGAGGAGTTAAAGTTCTCACAGAAGATTTGAAAACTATGTTAAGTGAAAAAGCCGTTTACTTCTTATTCTAACTGCTCGTAATCGATGAAAATACTGAATGTAAAAAAAAAACATGGCACGGGTGGCTGTCTTCATAAGGGGAACTGATGATCATCTTCAAATCACAGAGAAATTAGCAGCTTTGATTCCAATGAAGGAAACGATTACCGGTATGGACCTGAGGAAAGATGTTAATATCTGTTTGAAGAAGCTTGAACTCTTCTTTGAAAACTTAAGGCCCAACAATTAATGGAACTCAGGAAATGTCGGGAGAGAACACGGGCGTTGTTGTACTTCAAAATATCAATTTGTTTATTTGTTTATTTAAATCAGTCACATTCTTAGCGCAATGCATTTTTCAACAAAAATGTAAATGGGCCATTCCATATGAAGTGACCGAGAAAAAATGCAAACGTGCAATCGACTTTCTTAGAACTAAATGAAATTTTGACCAATTGTTTATGTATGGGTTATACCCCAAAATCCAAAATTTCGTAGTGATTGAACCTCCCCACGATTAATACGACCATCCCCCTTTTCGGACAAATGTATGAAACCCATCATTTTGGTTAATATCTTATTTATTAATATCTCTGGAACTGTGAGGTCTATAATGAATCTATGGTAACCATTCGAAAAAAGATTTTTCAAGGAATTTATTAAAAAATATTTTTTTGATGTGCAGTGTTGCCAAATGAACAATTTTTAAGTTTTTGACCGAAAAATGCATTTTTCACCCAATGAGTATAATTTTATTTAAAAAATAACCTCACCAACGTGTTCTTTGGCCATTTTTACATTGGGAACGCTTGAAACCCCGAGGTACTATGTTCCGATCTTGAGATACAGGATTTTAAAAATGAAAAGTCCTTTTTTCACTGTGAACATTGAATATTTTTATACACATATGCTCAATTGGTTGCTTCTCCACTTTCCGCATCGCGTTTGAAATTTATATGAAGATTAGCATGGATTTTTTTTTTTCATTCTTGCTCCTAGCGGCTTTATTTCATCGTTAATTCAATCATCTGACTCAATACGTTAGTATATACTCTGAAAGATGCCGAAAAAGTTTGCTGAAGAATAAGCATTGCTGGAAATTTTACAACGCTTTGAAGTTTGATTGTTGAAATGTTTCTGCCAGCACTATACTACAATTTGTTCCTCAGTCCTAAAAAAATATTTTTTTTTGAAATAACGCTCAGTTGAATGATTGGTATGTACACGTAGTTTGGCAGTGCTGGCAGAATAAACAATTTTGGTCGTCGTTCCAGCAAGGATCACTCACAAAAAACTCCACATTATATTCATGAGTTCACACATGGATTTTGGCAATGGGGTTAGCGAAATGGATTCCATATTTTCGACACATATATTCCATGGGCCCACATGTATTGCATGAGTGTTCACACATACTATCCATCTGGGTCATAGTATCCAAGTGTGAATTTGTATGCAATTAGGTATGTGCCGACGCATGATATGCATATTTCAAAATACAGTGATCGTTCGCTAATTGGGGCACGACCTCACCCCAACTAGCGAATGCCATTCGCTAATTGGGGCGTTTTGATAAGCGTCAATGTTGTTTACTTTTTGCATTGAACAAAGGAAAATTTTACGCGCCAGAAAATATCGAGCCCGCCAAACACGGAAACAAAACGTCAACGCGTTTTTGACATCACATTCTAACGTTTAGCTGCTTTTTAATTGGGTTTCGCCCCAATTAGCGAACCCCCAACTAAAAAGCGCCCTAACTAGAAAAACCCCAAATGAGCGAATGTTCACTGTACATGGGTTTTTCCCAGAATGTGTCGATTTTCCTGAGTGATCCTTCTTCTGCAAAGTTTTTCGGCATCCTTAGGGTCAATCTTTATATGGGGCACACACTTGTGGTATTCGTACCATGGTACAAGGCGACAAGAAAATAATTTCAAGGCTATCTTTAATGAAGACAATAATTGATATGGCACTCATTTCAAGATTTTTGTACCATGGTACGAATACCACAAGTGTGTCCCCCATATTAACGCAATATATCACATGGCTTAAGAAAATCTGAATTCTCTAGGAGTTAAAAATGCAAAAAATACAACAACAAAATTGGATAGCAAATATTATTCATTTATTTTCAAAATACAGAAAATAAAATCATTATCTCAAAGAAGACCATTTTTATGATGTTTGTTTTTGGTCTACTATTTTCATATTTTGACAATATACATACACAGTTGACAATTTTCGATTCCTTGGTGAGTGACTGAGAGCTCATGGCTGTCGTCAAATCACATTTGGGTGCTGCGAAGTGTGGGTTTAATTCCCGTGGTAGTAAGAGAAAAACTTTTCGTGGATAGTTCTCCTCTGGTCGACTAGTATTGACATTAAGCTTTTCTTCTGCCTTGTGTATAACTACAAAATTCGTTTGAAAATTGCATCCAACGTTTTTTGCCATTTTTAACCCTCTTATCTACCACTTGTCACAAATCACTTACCCTCTTCTTCTGTAAGTACAAGTAGCATTTACTTAATGATTTGCCTTTTTCATACCCTTTTTCCCACAATAACATAGTGAAAGTCTACTTCCTTATGAGCTACTTTATTTTTCCCTTTCTCGTACACTAAGTGTACTTAAAGGCTATATGTTCGCTTCGAAAACAAACTTTTTATAGAAGGCTCGGGGATCCATAGTGTTGTATACCAATCGACTCAGCTTGACAAATTGAGGTGATGTCTGTTTGTGTGTGTGCGCAGAAAAGTTTCATCCACTTTTTAGGCCACTTGCCCTTAACCGATTTGCTCACAACATGTTGCATTTTACGAGAAATCCTGTCCCACTGTTTCCTATTCAAATTTGACTGGTTCGGACTATGGGCTCGAAACATATGGTCAAAATACTGTTTTCAAAATGCACGAGAAGTGCATCATTCCCGCAAGGTAAACTAATCAGGGTTTTTTAGATTAATCATATCGTTTCTTCTGTCATAATTGCCTTTCGTATGTCTTTTTTTTGCTGTTTTTAAGAAATTTTTTTTTCTATGATTAAAACACGAGTCTTTGGGTGCACTTAATCTAACATTATTTTGTAAGAATAAAATAGTAAAAAAAAAAAGATTTCAGCTCCGTAACGCATAACAGCATATGAGCCGAAAGCTTTTGAAATTAATTAATGATCTATAAAATTGAAAAAAAAATCTTTCCATAGCAGGTGAAATACTACAGTACCTATGTGAGTAATAGTTTAATAGTACGCTTTACAACAATACAGAAAAGTTATTTTTTCCAAAGTGACTACGTTGCCAAGTACATTATTTTCTGTTCAATGTTACATGTTTTACAATTTATTTTAAGAAAACAACATCTTGGAATTCTTGGAAATTTTATAAAAACACTGTAGCAAAAAGGGTAAAGGTTGGGTATGCTTAACAAAATCTTATGGGATTGATAAGCTCAATATGAATCATATTACATTAAAAACTCTATAACTCGAGAACGGCTCATAGTACCTTGGGGTTTCAAGTGTTTCTTATGCAAAATTCTCTGGAGAACACGATGCTGGTGTTATTTTCCAAATAAAAATATACTCATTGGCAGAAAAATACAATTTTATACTTAAAACGCAAAAACAATGCAGATGGCAACACTTCTACTAAAAATAGATATTTTTCTCAAATAGCTTGAAGAATTCTTTTCAAAATGCATAAAAAGAAGTTATTTGTAGCTTTAAAACTGTCCAAGATATGAGTCCTTCAAAAATATGGTTTTTACAAATCGTCAAAAACGGGTGGTGCTCGCATTTGCCGAGGGGTTGTCCAATCATCAAATAAATTTGGATTTTCACATATAATCGGTAGATAAACAAATCCACAAAATTTGATAAAAATTGGTGTAAGTCGATTATAAGTGGTTCGGTCACTTGGTATGGAATGACCCATATGCAAAAACGACGAATATTTGTGATGTAGCGACGTTCGCTATTGATAAAATCAACTTAATCTACGCGAGGACCCTCAATCATAACGACTTCTAAACTATGTTGATAGAAATTGAAGCAGAAAACGTATATTTGCTGTGTTATAGCGAAGTTCTTGGGCTAAACCGTGGTACCTTGCTTGAGAGATTTTATTCTTTCGAAAGGAAATCACATTATTTTCTGAAGATTATTTGACGAGCTGCATGATGCTTTTGGGCTTGACGATCCCTCCCAAGGCCATCTGCGAGTTGTGGTGCCTGCCTAGGATGTGGTGGGGTTTGACAGTGGGCCCTGTTAAACCTCTATAAGAAGCTGCATGTTCCAGGCCAAGTTTTGTTGAATAGTGAAAATCGAACATCTTGACTTGTAAGGACATTCTTCTGAAAAATTATAAGAATTTTATCATCTGTTTTGTGGCATACTTGAATAATATCCATTTGAATCTAATCTCTACTATCTATTTCGGAAAGGTTTACAAAAGAATTATCGTTTGAACTTTTATTGGCTGGATTTATTAACATACAAGTATGGGGGGGGACTAAGGCCGGAGTGGCCTGTGCAATACACAGTAGTCTTCTCCATTCAGTTCGGTCCATGGCTGCACATCGCCAACCACGCAGTCTGCGGATGGTCCGCAAATCGTCCTCCACCTGATCGATCCATCGATCCACGATCGATCGCCCGTTGTGCATCTCGCCTTCTTGTTCCCGTCGGGTCGTTGTCGAGAACCATTTTCACCGGATTACTGTCCGACGCCTACGTGCCCGGCCCACCGCAGTCCTCCTATTTTCACAGGAGAACGGATGGTTCTCCCAAAGGGTGTACCCCGTTAGACATAAGTATGTTAGGCATAAAGACGTTAGGCATAAATAAGTTAGACATAATGGACGTTAGGCATAAAGACATTAGGCATAAGTACGTTAGGCATAACGTACTTTTCGGAGCCCAAAGTATGTACGATTTCCTGCCATGATGCGCCCCCGAATTTCTCTGCTGGTATCGTTATCGGAGGTCACCAGTGAGCCAAAGTACACGAATTCTTCAACCACTTCGATTTCATCACCACCGATAGAAACTCGTTGTGGGTGGCTTACATTGTCCTCTCTTGAGCCTCTTCCTATCATGTACTTCGTCTTCAACGTGTGGATGACTAGTCCAATCCGTTTAGCTTCGTTTTTCAGTCTAATGTAGGCTTCCTCCATCCCCTCAAAGTTACGTGCCATGATATCAATGTCGTCGGCGAATCCAAATAACTGGACGGACTTCGTGAAAATCTTACCACTCGTGTCAATCCCTACCCATCGTATTACTCCCTCCAAAGCGATGTTGAATAGCAGACACGAAAGACCATCACCTTGCCGTAACCCTCTGCGCGTTTCGAAGGGACTCGAGAATGCCCCTGAAACTCGAACTACGCACATCACCCGATCCATCGTCGCCTTGATCAACCGTATCAGTTTATCCGGAAATCCGTTTTCGAGCATTAGCTGCCATAGCTGGTCTCGATCGATTGTATCATATGTGGCTTTGAAGTCGATAAATAGATGATGTGTCCTGGGGGCCCTCCTTAGCCGTGCGGTAAGACGCGCGGCTACAAAGCAAGACCATGCTGAGGGTGGCTGGGTTCGATTCCCGGTGCCGGTCTAGGCAATTTTCGGATTGGAAATTGTCTCGACTTCCCTGGGCATAAAAGTATCATCGTGCTAGCCTCATGATATACGAATGCAAAAATGGTAACCTGGCTTAGAAACCTCGCAGTTCCTAACTGTGGAAGTGCTTAATGAACAAGCTGCGAGGCGGCTCTGTCCCAGTGTGGGGATGTAATGCCAATAAGAAGAAGAAGAAGTGTGGGCACGTTGTATGCACGGAATTTCTGCAATACCTGACGTACGGCGAACACCTGGTCTGTGGTAGAGCGTTCACCCATAAATCCCGCCCGGTACTGCCCCACGAACTCTTTTGCAATTGGTGTTAGTCGGCGGCATGAAGTTTGGGATAGTACCTTGTAGGCGGCGTTCAGCAATGTGATTGCGCGGTAGTTACTAGCGGGGGATGTAGTGCCAATAAAAAGAAGAACCCGGTAAACGACAACGACTCAACGCCCCAGCAACACAATTCAGGGTAATTTGGTTCCAGCAACTCATATACGATAAAATGTCATTTTATATGCGCAATAGATACCATTTCACAACATGTGTGCGGCTTGGGCGGGCACAAGAAGGCAAGGTGAGCAGCGAGAGGATATACATATAGTGGATATTATATTATAGTATGTGGAGTTCATCTGAAGATCTGATCTGATCCAACCTTCCTCACTCATGTAAGTTCTGTTGTTAGATTATGTGGCGCAGAATACACAGTCTATCTGAAATAACACATGTGGTTTAGAAATAAAATCAAAACAAAATGTCGCACCAAATTGCTTAGAATAACCTGGTTTCTAAAAGTCGGACAATGTCAGCACTGTTTTACAAGAAAGGAAAGTGTTCTTCGCAGCGGTTATTTATATGCACTTTCGAAGCATGGGCGGCAACCAGCAACAACCGTTCGTCTGGCACTTTGACCAGTTGGCCCTGGGGTGATCCAGAACATTCCGCTCTAGTTCTAAGAAACGTGGTTGGCGGTCAACTCAAGAAGCCAAATTAAATTAAATATAGCCATCTAGCTCTGCCCACAGAACCTCATTTGAAGGTCTATTTAGGAA